>NW_012109252.1:235569-278593 GCF_000951045.1 Mandrillus leucophaeus
GATCTTGGCTCACCACAACCTCCGACTCCCTGGTTCAAGTGATTCTCCTGCCTCAGCCTCATGAGTAGCTAGGATTACAGGCACCTGCCACCACACCCAGCTAATTTTTGTATTTTTAGTAGAGACGGGGTTTCATCATGTTTGCCAAAACGGTCTCGATCGCCTGACTTCATGATCCCCCCACCTTGGCCTCCCAAAGTGCTGGGATTTGTTTTCTTTGATAACAGAGGAAAAATGCACGTGGGTGGCCAGCCATTGAAGGTACGATCTAAATAGGCGCTTACACAGGAAAAACGCACGTGGGTGGCCAGCCATTGAGGGTACGATCTGCATAGGCGCTTACACAGTTTCTCTAAGATGAAGTGGGTTTTTTTCCAGATATGAAGACAAACTGTTGAATATATGATGGCCTTTGCTTAATTGAGACACTTGTGCACAGCAAAACGTATTTTCTTGAATTTTACTGCTATTTACATTTGTTAACAAGGGCTGTTAAATGTCAACTTGATGGAGAAGCTGCATTTTGGTTTATTACAGAAATCTTGCTCAGTGACATGTGACATCATCAATATGTTGACTAATTATTTGGTTTAGGAGCAAAACCTTTCCAGTTTCTCCCAGTGCACTGTGTCCTAGCATTTCCCACTATGCATTCACTATAATTTTATTGCTGCATCACTAAGTTTGCACCAACTGCTTGACTTTGCTTTTTGTGGCCAATAAATTCTGCTACTAAATAACTTGCTTCCTGAGCCTTCCCACAGAATGTGACTAGTTTTGTGTTTTTAACAAAAGCTTAACTGTATTTGAGATTCCAGTAGCCCTTTAAAATAATCAGCACCATTACTTGTCACATGGCTGTGATTTGCAGTTAAGCGTCCTCAATTTTGCCACAAGGCAGTGTCTGTAAGTTCTCCACTGCTGACGATGCACCTGCATTCCTCAACCTGGGTTATGGCAGTGGAAAGTCCATGATAAGGGATTCATTTGTATTCTGCATCGCATTAGAGCCGTGAAATGATAGAGAACTGTGTGATTCTTTATCACTCACCTCCTCAGAATTGTCTGTAGACCTAGGCCTGGAAAATGTATCTTCTATTTCTCACCTGCTTTTCAGAAATGGCCATCTTGGACCATCAGACATCACATTAACGCTTTATGTTTTCCAGCTGTTTTGTAGAAGAATATGTTAAGTATTGGAATAAAGCAACCAGTTTATTTAGTACTATAGAGAATTCTAGGGACAAAAGCAACTTTGAAAATCATTAAGACTATGTCCTTCTTTAAGTCAAAAAAGTTCATAGGCACAAACATACATATATGCACATATACATAGACAGACGGATACAATATTTTACCTCCTGCTTCTTTGCTAAGTGTAGGGTCCTTTACTATAATAGATTGCAAGTAACGAGAGAGAAAGAGAGAGATGATATACTTTGATACCTCTCCTAGGTTTTATGCTTTGTTAAGGTCACAGAAAAGTTTATATTCAGGAAATAGCATATTTTGAAGTTAACTTTATACTATCCTGATAAATTTCCCTGAGAGAAATTTAATAAAAGGAACAAAAATAAAAGGATCAAGTTGACCCATGAGAAAGAAGAAATCCAAGATATTTAAAATACTTGCAGATTAAACATTAAGTTGGTATTAATTCATAGAAATACCTATATTGACATTTTACTTACTAAACCTGTAAGGCATCTTGGACTAGCATGTGTCTGGTCATCTCCTGCTTGTCATCATATCTTTTCTCATTAGAAAAAAGCAAACAGCATTTCTAAAAGTTGGCTCCATTCCCTGTCTCCAACCTGCATCCTGGTCTCCCTGAGCCCCCTCTAGTCAAGCTTCTGTGGCTCCTGCCCACCGAATAGCTTCAGGCAAGTCTGCAGTGGTGGCCAAGCTGTCAGATTGGACGGTCCATTCCCAGGACGCCTGCCTTTGTTACCGGAAAGGGGTCCCAATCCAGACCCCAAGAGGGTGTTCTTGAATCCTGTGCAAGAACGAATTCAGGGCGAGTCTCCAGTGCAAAAGCAAAGGCAAGTTTCTTAAGAAAGTAAAGTGTGAGGCCGGGTGCAGTGACTCATGCCTGTAATCCCCGCACTATGGGAGGCCGAGGCGAGCAGATCACGAGGTCAGGAGATCAAGACCACCCTGGCTAACATGGTGAAACCCCGTCTCTACTAAAACTACAAAAAATTAGCTGAAATCCTTTATACTTATATTTAATTATTTTTTTGCTCTCCTACTCCACGTTCATCAACAAACCCATACACTCTGTTCGTTTTCCATCATGTTGGGGATCCAACCATCCTCCCATTTCCACAATTAATTGCCAGTCTCTCAGCAAGCATCACAGCTTGCCTGGATTATTGCAAATCTCTCCTAACTCATTTCTGCCCTTCTGCACTTGCCCCTGTTCATTCTGTTCTCAACACAGAAACAAAGTGATTATTTTCAAAAGTTTATGTATCTATTTTGCTCAAAATCCTCCAGTGGCTTTTCACCTTACTCCCTAAAAACATAAATTGTCCTAATAATGTTCTCCAATGTCTTCTGTAAACCATGCCTCACCTCTCTTCTACCTCACGTCCTGGGCTTCTCCCACCTCGCTTACTGCTAAGACATACCAGTTTTTCAAAAGCATCAAGTATGCCTCGGTCTCAGCGTCTTGGCTTTTGTCCTTCTCTGTCTGGTGTAATCCTTCAGGATGCACAGATTTGCTCATGATGCATGAAGCAGGTTCCCTGTGCCCTGCTTACCAACTTGTCTGCACCCAGTGAGACAGGACACACCCACAAACAGCAAGTGCCATGACGTGGGTTTTGTACTTGCAGATAGGCAGCCGGGAGGAACAGGCGCCCCACATTCACTGCCTGCTGGTCCCCCAAGGCTCAGGAGAGCCACCTGGGGAGGACAGTGTCTCCACCGCATGAGCCCCACTCGCACTGTAGCTGAGGGACACGGGAAAGCAGCTCTCCCTGGTCTTTGTACCCCAGGGTTATGGATCTCGCTTAGCTAAAGCATTGAAGGATATCCTGTCCTGGGAAAGACTGGAAGGGAGCCCATGCTCTTCCATTCAGCTCCATTTTACCTCAACCTGCAGCATTCCCAGCACATTCTTCAGCTATTCTTGAGACATTTGAGCGAGAATAGGGGGAGAAACGGATCTGAATTGTCCTGTGTTACCTCCTATGGATCTCCATGCAGCACAGCATTCAAGGAGGCCGTACCTGCTCACAGCAAGTACACTCCTTCATGTTCTATACCCCCATTCCGTGTTCCTTCCCAGTCCCTGCCACCACCTGACGCAGGAGGGAGTCACTGATTTATTGCCTTTTTCCCCTGCCTGAGAAAGAAAGCAAGGTCAGAGACTGTCAGTTTCATTCCCTAACGTACATCCAATCGTAGTATGGTATCAGGAACAGGGTAGGTGCTAAAATATATTTGTAAAATAAAATAACTAATTATTACCTACCTTTGGAATTGTGGGCACAGGTAACATAAAAGAGAAAAGACTTTATGACAGTATGTCACAAATATTCATTGATTAATAAGAGGTAAGTATCAATATTAAGGTCAAGCACGACTCTTAGTTTTGAAGTATTTTATAATAATATAATTTTAAAGAGATTTCCATAGGAAATAAAAGAGTCTGTGTAGGATTGTTAAAAGACTATAGAGCAAAGTGAAATAATTAATATGGGTGCACATAGGTGGAAGTAGATAATTAACAAATTTTTTTTTTTTTTTTTTGAGATGGAGTCTCTCGCTCTGTTGCAGAGGCTGGAGTGCAGTGGTGCGATTTTGGCTCACTCCAACCTCCGCCTCCTGGGTGCAAGCAATTCTCATGCTTCAGCCTCCCCAGTAGCTGTGATTTCAGGCACAAGCCACCACACCCAGCTAATTTTTGTATTTTTAGTAGAGATGGGGTTTCGCCATTTTGTCAGGCTGGTCTTGAACTCCTAACATCAAAGTGTTGGAATTGCAGGTGTGAGCCACCAAGCCAAGCACATTTTGTTTGTTTGTTTATTTTTTTTTAAAGAAGAGCTGTACTTGATTTTATTTAGATATATATATAATATTTTATAATTTTTAATTGTTGATAAAGAAAAATGAATCTTCTGAACTAGCACTAGTTATAGGGTGTCCAAATAAATTAGTTTGATTAATTTGATTAGTGAGAACATTTTATAGATGTAGATAAGAACATCTACCTGTAAAAATCATGACCCATTTGTAGAGTATTTATTTTATTTTTATATTATATACATTTATTTTTATTTTTTCTCATTTTTTAAAATTTTTATTTTAAGTTTCAGAACACACGTGCAGAAGGTGCAGATTTGTTATATAGGTAAACGTGTGCCCTGGTGGTTTGCTGCACCTATCAACCCGTCACCTAGATATTAAGCCCCACACGTATTAGCTATGTATCCTGACACTCTCCATCCCCTGCCCCCCTCAACAGGCCCCAGTGTGTGTTGTTCCCTTCTCTGTGTCCATGTGTTCTCTTTGTTCAGCTCCCATTTATAAGTGAGAACATGCAGTATTTGGTTTTCTGTTCCTGCATTAGTTTGCTGGGGATAATGGATTCCAGTTTCATCCATGTTCCTGCAAAGGACATGATCTCATTCCTTTTTATGGCTGCATAGTATTCCATGGTGTATATCTACCCCATTTTCTTTATCCAGTTTGTCACTGATGGGCATTTGGGTTGATTCCATGTCTGTGCTGTTGTGAGTAGTGCTGCAAAGAACATACATGTGCATGTGTCTTTACAATAGGGTGATTTATATTCCTTTGGGTATATACCCAGTAATGGGATTGCTGGGTCAAATGGTATTTCTGGTTCTAGATCTTTGAGGAATCACCACACTGTCTTCCACAATGGTTGAAGTAAGTTACACTCCCACTAACAGTGTAAAAGAGTTTCTATCTCTCCACAGCCTTGCCAGCATCTGTTGTTTCTTGACCTTTTAATAATTGCAATTTGACTGGCATGAAATGATCTCATTGTGGTTTTGATTTGCATTTCTCTACTGGTCAGTGATATTGAGCTTTTTTTCATATCTTTGTTGGCCACATGGATGTCTTCTTTTAAGAAGTGTCTGTTCATGTCTTTTGCTCACTTTTTAATGGGATTGTTTGTTTTTTTTCTTGTAAATTTGTTTGAGCTCCTTGTAGATTCTGGATATTAGCCCTTTGTCAGATGGACAGATTGCAACAATTTTCTTCCATTCTGTAGGTTGCCTGTTCACTCAGATGATAGTTTCTTTTGTCGTGCAGAAGCTCTTTAGTTTACATAGATCCCATTTGTCATTTTTTGCTTTTGTCGTAATTGCTTTTAACATTTTTGTCATGAGATCTTTGCCCATGACTATGTCCTGAATAGTGTGCCTAGATGTTATTCTAGGGTTTTTATAGTTTTGGGTTTTACATTTAAGTCTTTAATTCACCTTGAGCTGCACTTGATTTTAAAGGCGATTCTGTATAGGGCACTGTTGTGATGCAAGATTTCCAGGTATTTCTATGAAGAGTTGGCACCTATTTAACTCTCTTTGCCAAATGAGGAGGTTGTTTTGTATGTAAGTTGGATCAGGAGGTGCTGGTTAAAATTCAGTGTTTAATAAACCTAAAACATTAGAATAAGGCTTTTCTTTTTTCCCCCAAGACTAAACTGTCGTTGTGCTACATTCAGTTCAGCTTAATTTCCAAGTATGGAAACTGTGACTGTAAAAAACAAGTCTACAAGCAACTAGAATCACAGAGAAGCCTATTTATGAGCCAATCAGAGATTGCAGTGTGCTGCACACAGCAGCAGGCACCACAGAAGCAGCCCTGTTTGACTGGAGATGCAAACATAAGCAGGCTTTAGAAGATTGTTTCTCAAACTAGCAACAATTTATGGGAAACAGAGAAGTTATGGTCTATCCATGAAGCAATTGTGTCTAAATTAAAAGGGAAAGCATTTTCTAAGTTCGTTTGGTTGAACAAAATTATCCACCAGATTTTCCATGGTACCTTAACACGTCTTGAGTTTCCCTTCCGTTTTTGTAGGCATTTTCTTTCTTGTCTTCTTTTATCATAAAGAAAGGGCTAGAGATTCTTATTTTCAATGTGTGATATGTTTTTCATTTTACATGCTGTTATCCCACATTTGATTTGGTTCTTAGTGTGTGACAAGGTTACCCAACAGTGAGAGATGGGGGAGAGAGCCTTGTTGGGATTTAGAGGGGCAGAGTTGTGTTTCACTTCAATTCTTGGCTAAGTGTTATAACTTCTGAATCACACTTTTCCTTGCACGTGTAAAATGAAAACCTTTGTGGGCTCCATAATATAATGCACCTGTGTAGCTGTGTTTTAGGCTCTAGAGATGCAGATTAGAACACACATAAATCCAACTTCCATCATGATTTATCATCTAATGGATGAAAGCATTAGCCTGGAAACAAATAATATGTATATATTTCTTATAGTAAAGGTGCTGCCCAGAAGACGAGACCAGGAGTAGAGAAAGAGCTGGGGTTGGTGGAGTGGGGTGGGGGGGCAGTAGGGGAAGAGAACCATTTAATCTAAATCAGCCCAGGAAAGAGTGACTGAAGGATTAATCATACACATGAGGCAGCCTTGCGAAGATCCTTCCAGACATAAATAACAGCAAATGCAAGGGCCCTGAGGCCAGAGCAGCTTGGTATGTGAGAGGGAAAGACAAGCGGTCTATGCTCTCCACAGGTGTAGGGAAAGGGATTGGGGCAGGATTGTAAGAGACGTGATTCAGTGATGGAGGAGAGGCCATCTCTGGGTGTTTCCGGCTGTCCTAATGTGTTTGAATTTTATTTTCACTTCAATGAGATGCTGCTGCAGGATTTCTAGAAGGGAGATGCTTTGATGACATTGGGGCCTCACAAATGTTGCCCTGGCGGCTGCGTGCAGCATGGTGTACAGGTGAAGCAAGAGTGGGAGCAGAGAACAATTAGGAACACGTAGGAAGACCGCAGCACTCCAGGCGCGAGGAGACATTGCCTTCCACCCGGCTCGTAGTGCAAGTGGAGCAGTGTGGCTTCCCATGTAGAGCTGCGCGACTGCTGATGAATCGCAGGTGCATGTGATGGAAAAGGGCAATCAGAGATGCAGGCTGTGCCCCGATGCTAAGGAGGACAAGGCCAGTCTGGCAACAGGAAGAGGAGAGCTGTATACCTTTGTTGGGTGCTGGGGAACAGGGCTCACTTGAGTGTGCACACAATCACAGGTGAGGCAACTCAGGTGAGCCAGCTCAGGTGCACTGTTTCAGGTGAAGCAGCTCAGAAGAGGCATCTCAGGTGTATCATCTTAGGTGAGGCATCTCAGCTGCGCCAGCCCAGGTGCGGCATCCCATGTGCATCATCCTAGGTGAAGCATCTCAGGTGCGTCATCTCAGATGAAACATCTCAAGTGCACCATTTTAGGTTAGGCATCGCAGGTGCGCCAGCCCAGGTGAGGCATCCCGTGTGCATCATCCCAGGTGAAGCATCTCAGGTATGTCATCTTAGATGCGACATCTCAAGTGCGCCACCTCAGGTGAAGCATCTTAGGTGAGGCATCCCAGGCGAGGCATCTCAGGTGTGCCATGGCTGCTCAGTTCCAGCTGATGGTGCTATGTGGGAATGAAATGCAAGCTGTGGTTGATCCATCATGTAATTTTTCAAGTAAAGATGTAAATCTAGAAGTCCACGTGCAATCATGATTTTCAAGTGTTCGTTTATAAACTTGAAATAGTCTTTAAAAAATTCTGTGCATAGAATCAGGCCAGGGCCATTGGCCATCAGGTTCTGCACATCTAGCATAAAAGGGTTTAGCACAGTCTTGTCGGAAAGCCCTTTCTCTAACAAAGACATGATAAATGGAAGAATAAACCATACCCCGAGTGAATAAACAACTTTAATAGAAGAAACACTCATTATTCTCTATCCAAGAAAAGTAAAAGGAACATCAACAATGAAATATGGGAGAAGAGGCTGCTGAATTAATTTACAAGTATTTATTGTATCTGTAACATTTGACCAAGTTTGTGCCAAGTGCTAATTGGTGAAGTGTTCTTGATTTGTTGTCCTACATAAAGTAGTTAAAAACTTTTTATTCTTGATAATGTATGAAGTGATATATGATTTTTACAAATACAAAGCATTGCAAATGAATATGTAATTTGCCTGAAATAAATGATGCTACATAAACTTCATTAAAGGAAACACAATTTCCATCATTACATTATCAGAATAATAGAGGTATCTAAAACAAATATGCAAATATTAATGTTTGAAAGAAGGGTTAATAAGTAGGGGGTTTGTCCAAACATTTATGAACCAATGTCTTAAATTCCTGAGGGAATCATTTTGTATATTTTACTATGTTACAATTAGCTAACATATTATGCATGGTCAATTTTTGAAATGCAGCGGGTACAGTATTTGTTTTTATTGCATGACACTTTATGATGTATAAAAAAATACACTAAACAACAATGAAAACTCATATAGGTGATAGGAATATGAGTCACATAAGAAACAGTTTGAAGGCTGGGTGCTGTGGCTCACGCCTGTAATCCCAGCACTTTGGGAGGCTGAGGTGGGCGGATCACAAGGACAGGAGATTGAGACCATCTTGGCCAACATGGTGAAACCCTGTCTCTATTAAAATACAAAAAATTAGCTGGACATGGTGGCCCGTGCCTGTAGTCCCAGCTACTTGGGAGGCTGAGGCAGGGGAATTTCATGAACCCGGGAGGCGGAGGTTGCAGTAAGCTGAGATAGCACCACTGCACTCCAGCCTGGCAACAGAGCAAGACTCCGTCTCAAAAAAAAAAAAAAGAAAACGAAAAACAAAAGAGTTTGACCTATTGTTACACAATGCTGTATGTGAAAGCTCCCAATAAATACTGACTCTACTGAGGAGTGGGGCAATAGTACAATAAATCCTTCTAAACTGGATTTAGTTTTCTCTACCTGGGATTCTTATCTGAGCCACAGAACACGGACTGTGGGACCGAACACCCAAGGATGGCACGAACCTAACAGCATTCCAGGTGCTGACGAAAGGAGTTAGTCCTTTACACACAGTGGACACTTCTGGGTATTGGGGCCCCTGCCACCTGCAAGACTGG
This sequence comes from Mandrillus leucophaeus, assembly GCF_000951045.1. Taxonomy (NCBI): domain Eukaryota; kingdom Metazoa; phylum Chordata; class Mammalia; order Primates; family Cercopithecidae; genus Mandrillus; species Mandrillus leucophaeus. Next base: position 244,712 of record NW_012109252.1, read on the forward strand.
AGGAGGGAGGCTGTTCTGAGGGCAAACAGTGCCTGCGATTGCTCTGTGCCTACACTTCTGACCACTGCCACTAGATGGTAGTGACAGCTCACACTTCTGAATTACCATTTCTGTTCACACTAATCATCATGGAGACAATGACTACCACTTACGGAATTTCTACCAGAAGCCAGGCTCATCCTTCACAGGGAGGCTAATCCTCAAAGACACCCTGGAGAGGAAAAAACATAATCCCCATTAATCAAAGAGGAAACCTGGCCCAACTTCACTCAGCCCACAGCGGAACCTGCTTTCTGACCCTAAGCCCATTCTTCCTCCACAGTTGCACATGGTAGAATCGATGGTCATGGAATTCCAACACCCTCGCTTAAGTGTTTCATTCATTGAAGCCCCAGGCTGCCATTAAATATGTTGTAATTAGTTTAAGTACGAGTTGCTGTCATACACACAAACTTAATAACTCAGCTCATTTAAAATTTATATCGATGCTTCGAGGCTTGAAAAGCAAACCTACAGTGCTCTGGGTACATCTGCCGAAAGCCACACGCTCTACTGTGTAATGACACTTGGGGATCCGGATATCAGAGCTTGGTATCCTAACAACAACGATAATGTCTATCAACTACCCGGGGCATCTCTACTTGTGTATGGCCAGGACCTGTGACTCTGACAGGGCAGTCACCGGCTTGAGCAGGTTACTTTTTGTTGCAAGTTGCTGGGAGAGTCACTCCCTGGGTAGCCCTAGGTCACATAACTGTAGCCGACTGGTGAGAGCTTCTCCTGCTAGCCTTGAAGCAGCGTCCACCAGGAGGGGGAATCTTAGCGGCCTGCATAGAATTCTACCTACAACAGGACCAACGACCACACTTCATATACAAAACCTGGTGGGAGAGGAAACCACAGGGAATCCAGCCCTTGGGAATTTTCAAAGCACGTGGGAAGGCGTGAACTGCCAAAGACTACGCAATTGAAGGTTAAAATCAAATTTATTTAGATGAACGAAAAAGCAGTGAGGGGTACAAGTGCAATTTTCTTCCATGCATAGATTTTGTAGTGGTTAAGTCAGGGCTTTTAGGGTATCTGTTACCTGAATAAGGTACATTTTACCCATTAAGTTATTTCTCATTAAGTAATTTCTCATCCCTCTTCTTCCTACCCACCAGCCACCTTCCAAGTCTCCACGATCTTTCAGGTCACTCTCTATGCCCACGTGGATACCTATTTAGCGCCCACTTATAAGTGAGAACGGGGGCTTTTGCAGCAGCGTGGAGGGAACCAGAGGGAAGACCACTTGAGATCAGGCTGCAGGTGTCAGTGTTCACACTTTCATTCCAGTTTCTGTCCTCCTAACACAGGTTCTTCCTGTAGTGACTCAGCATGGCACATAGAAAGATAGAAAGTACAGCCAAAAGCTTGAATAACTATTTCAGTGTCCTCTGTGATTAACTTCCCACAGTGGTTGGGTGCGGTGGCTCATGCCGATAATCCTAGAGCTTTGGGAGGCTGAAACAGGAGGATCACTTCAGGCCAGGAGTTTGAGACCAGCATGGGCAACAGGGTGAGACCCTGTCTCTATAAAAATTGAAAAAAAAAATTAACTGACTGTGGTAGTACATCCTGTAGTTCCAGCTACTCAGTAGGCTGAGGCAGAAGAATGGCTTGAGCCCAGGAGTTTAATGCTACGGTGAGCTCTGATTACACCACTGCACTCCAGCCTGGGCGACAAAGCCAGACACTGTCAATAAGTAAATACATACATACATACATACATGTCTTACAGTAAGCCTGAATATCTTCTACTTGAATTCTCGACTAAACCATTTGTAGCAAATGGCGACAGTTGGTGATACATTTAGGCAAAAGAGCAACCTTTCCCAAAATGTGACCCAAAGAAAATGTTGTGTGAGAAATTTGTGACAAGGAAATAAAATAATCTTAGCTTTAAGATGCTGTATGCTCCACCTGGATGCATATTGCAGCGGTTGCTTAACGGCTCTGGGACTAGAAGAATGAAAAAGAATATACACAATTGTTTCCTAAAATTGTTTGGCTATGGAAATGGCATTCCCAAGATACCAAATGACATCCAGCAGAAAACCCCTTAGGAAATGTGACTTTAGATCAATCAATGAAAGTAAATGATTGTACACTAATTTTTGAATTTTTTTTTTTTTTTTGTAATTGACAAAGCCAAAAATATCTACTTATCCCTGAGCATGAGAGAGGGTGTCATAAGTGTGTTCCTCGTAGGTTGGCAGGCAGTTTGCCCAAAACGAAGGGGGAGAGAAGGTCAAGAGGCATTACACTGAGTCTACAAAGCAATCCTTAACACAGCCTTTAAAGAGAACCGAGAGGAGTGTTGAAAACAGGTTTCCAAGGAGCTTACATCAAGGTGAAGATGAAAGAAATTAATAAATTTTCAAAAGAAAGATGAATAAGTGAGTTAGATAATTGAATGCAGAACCTCTGGACCACCTAGGGAAAGGGCATGGCATCCCAGGAGTGAGTAAGCGTTGAAACACTGAGAGAATTACTTCAAGGGTGTTTGTTATGTCATAGTACGTATGAGTGACAGCAGGGATATGGCCTCTCATAGCCTAAGATACTAAAACAGTCATTTGAAAGGAAGTCAAACTAATAACTTCAAGCAATGACTTTTATTCATGGAATATCTTTCTTCAGCAAAAAAAAAAATAGGTTTAAAATATAAATATTGCCAAAACAAAATTTTAGTTCGTGTGCCTTCTTATCCTTAGAGAGTTCATGTGATTGGTGGACCAAAGGCACTCTTGGTGAACGAAGAGCTGATACATCTGAAAGACTCCGATTGTAGATACCTCCAGATTAAGATCTCTAAGTATACAACTACTTGGGGGGAAGAAAGTGAACTTTCATATTTTCCAGGTTGTTTGATAGTTACCAGAGTAAGGAAAGAAAGAGATGCCTCAAGCACCTGGGAGCTTAGTACTGAGCTCCAGGACGACACGTCGCGGAGGAGGCACATGTGATGAAGTAAATGTGAGTGGAGTGAAGCTCATGGGCCTCCCAGAGCCTCTGGGAGATTCTAGACGCAGATGAGTCGTTCAGGGAAGCAAAGGCTTCCCCGAGATTATTATTCAACAGCAGTGTGGGAACCTGCTTTGTAGACATAGTCGTGAGAGATGTCTCGGAATCACATGATGCTAAGTGAAGTAAGCTGGTCACAGGACAAATTCTGTGTGATTCCACTTACATGAGGAATCTAAAGGGGTTAAACTCATAGAAGCTGAGAGAGTAAAACCACTGTTGCCAGGGAAGGGGAAATGAGGAGTCACTATTCAAGGAGTATAACATTCCTGTTATGTAAGATGAGTAAGTTCTAGAGATCTGCTGTCCAATCTGGGCTTATAGTTACTTATGTTATATTGGGCATTTAAACATTTTCAAGAGGTAGATGTCATGTAATCTATCCTTATCAATAAAAATAAGGAAATACAGAAAATAGACATCTGGTTTTAGGGTACTCTTTCTTCCTGTACAATTTTCGGCACAGAATTTGATCTTTAAATTTCTTCCTCTGCAAAATAAGTATTTTCATGCTTTTTCTTCATGCCAAGATGGTGATGGAAAGTTACAATGGATGGATTACCAGCTGTTTATCTCAAAGTATTTTAGAAATCTTTGCCATTAAAACTTACATTATTCACTTAATTTATTATGAGTAGGAGGGAATGTATAAAATGAGATGATTGTATGAGACTCCACATGAAAATATTTTGAAAGTATATGTGCTATGTCATGGTTTATATTTAGTAATGATTTACCATTGATTAAAAAATAGGTCTCAGTATGAAATGATGTTTTCTGTAGGTCATTGTGCTGTGTGCTTTAATGACTTCAAATATGAATCAGATGTTGATTATATGTCAAAATTTTACAGTCTTCACCATTATTATCGTGTCTATATATTTATTGATTGCTCAATAGATATGACATACTGAAAGTGGTATTTTAAGCAAATTGTTTGGAATAAGGATGAGAATATTATTTTTTATAATTATAATTGCAGACCAGTTTCAGAGTAATAGAATGTAAAATTCTGGGATATTAAATCTACTATAACACCAAAAGTCATCAATGCAATCACTCATCAAATCCTGTGCTCAACCTACGTCCAGTTCTCAAATAACGTGATCTAAAGTCCTGATCTTCTGAGGGGAAGGTTGGGATAAGGAGGAGAGGTAAAAACCAGGTGAGGAAATAACAGACACAGCTGTCTTGGGAAGGAGGAGGAGAGTTGCTACAAGCTCATCCTTCTTCTAGCTCACCATCCTTGCCACTCCCTCATACACATACAGATTGGTGTGAAAATGTGTGCCAACAGCCAGGAGATTCTTAAAACCCTAGCTGATGTCCCAGAAGAGGCAGCCAGTGATACCATGCAGAACCATGTGAAGTGGTCTCATTGTCTGGGGTGACACCCAGAGTTCTTGGTCTCACACCCAAGGAAATGAGGGACACGGACATACTAAGGGTGAGGTTTAGAGAAGAAATTTAATAGGAGAAAGAAAGGGAACAGCTTGCTACTACAGAGAGGAGTCCCAGAAAAAAAAAAAAGATGTTACCATCTCGGAGTGAAATGTAGGGTTTTCATAGACAAGCTAGTCGTGAGGCAGTATCTGATCTAGATAGGGCATGAAAAACCAGTTAGGACCAGGTGTACCATTTGCATAGGGCATGAATCTCTGGCATCCCCCATCCCAGTCTTTTATTTTGTAGGTGGGTCCTCAGCCTAAGCTACTCCACGTTGCTCATTTCTTTCTTGCTGTGCACATGTTAGAAAAGGGGAGAGGTGGGGCCCCATGGTGGACACGCCTGGCCCCAGGTAGCCCTTTCTGTCTGTGCAACTGCAGGCATCCTCTTGTGCAAGCCTCCAGCTTCCTTATCTATGTTTGCAACCCGATCTTCCAGGCTACTCTTTGTTAGAAAAGAAGTGATTTATTGGGCTGCTTTGTGTTAGAAGGGAAGTTCTGCTGAGGACTGTTTGCCCTCACTATCGGCATCAATAGTTTTTGTTCTATATCCTGTATCATACCCATGCTGACACATAACCTGGAGTGGACCACCCTCCCCTGGGGCCAGACCACACACAGGACCTGGACCCAGTGGATGCATGGCAAGGCTCCCAGAACTTCTGGCTGCCTCCCTCTCACTGCCATCTTCTTCATGCTACCCTGGGGTGTTTTAGTAATCTCGTAATGACAGGATCACCTTTTGTATTTGATTTTTTTGAGGGGTGATAGTTATCACATATAGAATAATTTTACTATTATGTATTATAATTCCAGATTCTCTCATGAAAACACATCTGAGCAATTGCCGCATAAGTCAGACGGGGCCAAGAAAGATTTTAGTTAAAGGTTTTGGTTAGTAGTACTCACACAATAACAACAAATAATAATTAATATCCACAGTGAATAAAAGCCAGAGGAAATGGGAGGGACTAAAAAGTCATTTTAGGTTGTTTTAAATTAGCTGAATCTCAAGAAATTACACTTTTTTTTTTTTCTTAAATCAAAGTAGTATGGGCCAGGTATGGTGGCTCACACCTGTAATCCCAGCACTTTGGGAGGCCTAGGCAGGTAGGTCACCTGAGGTCAGGAGTTTGAGCCCAGCCTGGCCATCATGGCAAAACCCCTTCTCTATTACAAATACAAAGAAAATTAGCTGGGAATGGTGGTGTGTGCCTGTAGTCCCAGCTACTCAGGAAGCTGAGGCAGGAGAATCGCTTGAACCTGGGAGGTGGAGGTTGCAGTGAGATGGCACCACTGCATTGCAGCCTGGATGACAGAGTGAGACTCCATCTCAAAAAAAAAAAAAAAAAAAAAAGAAAAGAAAGAAAGAAAAAAGGAAAGGCATCAAGATTCACTGCAGCAGGGCAGACGTGGTGGCTCATGCCTGTAATAGCAGCACTTTGGGAGGCCAAGGCGGGAGGATCACCTGAGGTCAGGAGTTTGAGACCAGTCTGGCCAACATGGTGAAACTGTCTCTACTAAAAATACAAAAATTAGCTGGGTGTGGTGGCAGGTGCCTATAATACCTGTAATCCCAGCTACTTGGAAAGCTGAAGCAGGAGAATCACTTGAACCCAGGAGGCGGAGGTTGTAATGAGTCCAGCTCGCACCGCTGCACTCCAGCTTGGGTGACAGAGCAAGACTCCGTCTCTAAACAAAAACAAAACAAAACGAAAAGATTCACTGTACATTCTGCTTTTATTAGTTTAATAGCAGAAGGAAAGCTAGAAATTTTACAAATGTGTGGAACAGCACACCTAAACAATCAAAGAAAAAATCACAAGGGAAATTGGAAAATACCTTGAGCAAATGAAAATGAAATTACAACATACCCAAACTTAACAGGATGCAGCAAAAGCAGTGCCAAGAGGGACATTTGTAGCTGTAAACAATGACATTAAAATATGAGATATTGGATCAACAACCTAATATCTTTTCAAAGAACTAGAGAAAAGAACAGACTAAATCGGAGGCTTGCAGAAAGAAGGAATTAATAAAGATTAGAGCAGAGATAAATAAAATAGAGAAAACAACAGAGAAAAATAAACTTAAACCAAGTTGCTTTTTGAAAAGATCAATAAAATGGAAAAACTTTGAGTATCGTTGATTACGAAAATGGTCATAGACTGAGCATTTAGCATGTATGGTCATGATCATTCTTCTGTCACTGATAACATTACATTTTCATAGGGAAACGAACAAAACTGACATAGGGCACATCATTTGGTGCGCAAATTTATTGTGTATGTGTTTGCAAATGTTGATTCTATGACTAGGAAGGCCTTGGCATTCCATAAGCAGCTTACCCTGGTTATCTCTTGCTATAGTTAATGTACTGTCCAAGAAAATGTAGGCTCATAGATCACTGAGAGTGGGAGAATTCAGGGAGGGATTGCTTAGAAGAGGAAATGAAGTATGTTGATGCATTTTGCAGGGCTAAATTCAGTTTCCTTTGAGTAAAACAACAGAAATATTTTCCAAGATGCGTTTGTAAATATGAGCTGCTTAGTAAAGTCTTCTGAGAAGCTGATACTCTTCTCAAAGCAAACACTTTTGACAAATCACAACCTGAAAGTCAGAAGATGTGCATTCTTGTGATTCTACTCTTCCATTGTGAGGTTTTGGAGAAGGTAGTTAAATAACCTGGCATTAAAATTTCTCCTCTACACAATTAGAGCCAGAGTCACATAATCCCAATTTCTTCCTCTAACCCAAATCTATGATTCTATCTTACAAAAATTCCTACTGGATCTCACAGCTACCGACCCCCCATCTCCTTCAATATAGTCCATTATTTTAAGAGAGGGCTACTCTTTCTTGAATTCATTTAGTACACTGGATAGTCACTCAAATGTGTTGGCCACATGCAACTTAAAAGCTGCTTGTTTTGCAAAAAATTATGAAAAGGAACTTGCATTGAAATATGAGCTAGTGGCATTTTGCATTTTAATAACACAACTCTTGACTTTGGTAGTCTGATTCAAACAATAAAACCTAAATCAATAGTGTATGTATTGTCTTAACTACACAATTTGATATTTTAATGAAATAATGATTAGTTCACTTTTCAAAGAAGTCAAGATATTCTATTGAAAGTGTCTATGTTACAGCTTGTACTAAAGTGAGCCTCGTTCAAAAACCTTGGGATTGATATTTTGGGCTTCTGAAAATATGTCAGTATAAATGTATATCAACTGTCATACTTTTCACTGGCATGTAATTAAGGATTATATTATTTATCATATTTTGCAGATAAATGCAAATGAAATGCACAGTTATAATACATACCAAGTATTAAAACTTCATTTAGTTGGCATTCTTGTATTTAAATGGAGAACTATTTCCAGTAATAATTTTATCCAGGTGTTTTCTGTCTGTCAACCTTCAGTTTTGCAGGAAATTAATAGTCTCAGCAATTTTCCATTCACTATTCCAATCCCTCAAGCTTTTCCATCTGCACTGACATTTTTGTCTGAGGTGCAGCCACCATGTCCTAGAAATCAAGAAGAATATCAAGACATTCAATTAGTCAATTAATATAAATTTGTATTTTGAAATTCAAATTGTGTGTTGTATACAGTTTACTGAACCAAAGCAATTTGTTCGATTAATTTTATGGAAATGAAATGTGATTATCAGGAAAAACAGCCCACAGGGGTCCTAAGGAAATGTCTTCTTCCTCAAGCTTTGGAAGCTGAAGAAAGTTGTAGAAGCAGGCATGGCTGGACTTGGATACAGAGCCATCCTTTTTCCCCCACGGATGCTAAGACATCTGGTCTTAGGTATTTGTATTCTCTTGTGCCTCTCACCTTTCCTCTGGTATAAATAGAGAGGGGAAGAATTTTGTCACTGAGGTTTTAGCAAAACACCTCGGTGACATACAAGAACCTGGTGATCTGAAATGTGTGTATCGCTTTCCACAACACACAATTCAAAATGCAGTACTTAATTTAATATTTGTGCAACAAAATCAAATTTTAATTCTACCAGGGGAGTTAACCATGCAAAAGAATTCTATGTCAGCTCCTTTTGTAAAATAAAGACTCACTTTCCAGTATTCCTGATTTCCCCCTGTATCATGGTTCTTGTATAGGGGTGGTTTTGACTTTGCCACGCAGGGGACAAATGGCAATGGCTCGAGACATTTTTGGTTGTCAGAAATCCAGGGAGTAGCACGACTGTCATGTACTCCATGGGTGGAGGCCAAGAAGCTGCCAGAAAAACTGCCCTGCACAGAACCACCCTACAACCAAGGCTTGTCCATCCTGTAATGTCCGTGGTGCTGAGGCTGAGAAATCTGTTTCTAAATGTATCTTTCTGTTAAGATACATTTAGATGCACATCTAGTGTTAAGAGATGCACATCTAGTGTTATTGAACCAGACATTTTGCAACTTTATTCTGAAATACTTACAGATGCAAAGGGTTGAACAAAACAGTACAGAGAAGTCCTGTCTTCATTTCACGCACCGTCCCCCCAACCGATGGTAAGGGTCACTTATACCTCTAGGACAAAAGCAGAGCCAGTAAATTGTCAAGGGGATGAGCTACAGACCTGATTTGAGGTTTCATCAGATTCATGAGCTCTTACACGCCCATGTGTGAGTGTGCGTATACAGTTCACAGGTATCAATTCTTGTGACCATGGCCACAATCAAGATACCGCCCAGCTCCATCACCACGCAGACCTCCCCTGGGAAACCTTTTCATAGTTACACCCCACCCTCCCCCACATAGATTCTAATCTTTAGCGACCTCTAATCCAGTTCCCATCTCTATAATTTTGTCATTTCAAGAATGGTATATAAATGAAATCATACACTATGTAACCTTTTGAGAATGGCTTTTTGAAAGGGCACGAGTACCTTTAAAAATAAGAGATGAATATGATGTCAGATTAGCCAATTTCTCCCTTTAAATTTCCTTGTCAGCCCCCTGTATCAATTAAGAATTACATTTGGCTCTGAGTAATGGAAAATAAAAATAATAGTGTCTTATATTAAAATTTTATTTTATTTTTTGTGTGATAAAAAGGCGGAGAGAGATGTTCCGGGGCTGATATGTTGTCTTCTCCTGGGGTCTGGGCTCCTTCTGGCATTTTCTGGGCTTGCTTTGCAGCGTGGCACTGACCGGGCATGCACAGGACGCCTGCAGCCCAGCCACATTCTGAGTAGAGAGAGGCAACCAGAAAAGGGTGTAGTCCCACCCTCCAGAGGGCTTCCCCAGACACCTCACCCAACAACATAGACTCATTGACAAAGATGTTGTCCCCTGCATACCATTAGATGAAAGTAATATTAGGAATGTGAATTTTTAGCACTTTAGCTCTCCAAAGAAAACTGATGTTTGGGTAAATAACATAGCAAAGGAGAATACAGGTTGTTACATACTCAACCAGCATCGTCTGCTGCAAATACTAGGAAGCATGTTTTACAGGAAAGGAAAACTGAGTCAGGGTAAGTAACTTATTGAAGGGGATACATCTAGGAAGTGACAATTTTGGCTTTGAAGCCAGGTCTTTTATTTTGTATCTGGGCAAATGCTGTAAAATATTGATAGGGCAGGTACATTGGAAAAATTATTTACTAATACTTCTAGGATAACACATTGCCCTAGAATAAACACAAGCAATGATGCTTTAGTGACACTCTGGGGCCATTACCATTTCTGGGAGCTTGCTTTTGAGTGTTTTATGTAGGATACTTGGTCCAGAGAGCAAATTCTACAGAATAGCCAGCTTCTGTTAATATATCCGCTGTGTCTAAACTGCATAGTAACTTTAGGCCACTTAAAAATTTAAATATATTTAGGATTAAAGAAGATCTTATTTCTCTCAACTCATACCAAAGGGATTTTGAGTGTCCAATTTACATAAAAGTTATATTTTAAACATTGCCTCTATCTATTTGCTTTTCTTTTGATAGCTTTATATTTTAAGACAATTTATAATCTATAGAATGTTTAGGAAGGAAAAACGATGTACTCTTGTGATTGATGAGAAAATGTCAGAAATAATATGATATATACTACCTTTCTGAATTAATTGAAACTTGCCACTTTCAGTTTCTAAACAGAATGTAGGCTGTTTGTAAATCTCAATTGACAATTCAGCATGTTGATGGTTCTTTGAAGCTACATATGCCCAGGTTATTAATTGTTTAATTTGGGTAAATTATTTAAGCTCCATCCCATATTTGCTTATCCAAGAGAGCGGCTGATTTTACCAGAGCTAAACATTTTTTGTAAGGCTTAAGAACAACGCATGTAATATGATTTGTGTGTAGTAGGTCTCTTGTACAGACCAAGTTAATAACGTTTTCTAATGGAGGTTCTGGAGACCTGGGGGACTATTGATTTTTTTTCCTGTGTCAACTTAGTGGTAAGCAACCAAGTTTCTATTAGAAATTCTTACAGTGTGATGTTCCCATTCATTTCCTTTGAAAGTACATTCCCACATCTAGGTGTTAAAATCTGAATGGTTCATAGGAAGCTGAGTACACAGAGCAGCATTTAATTCCATTGATAGCTATCAGGATGAGATTGATAGAATGTCAGGCAAGAGCTTTTGAAGATACAATGCCCTCCTAGTGACAGACTTATCCCTCTGCTTGTTCCCTGAACTGTCAGAAAAGGCAATCGCTTCCACCAGTATTTTCAGAGTAAAATCAATGTCAGGGTATGGCGTTTCTTATCACGGAGGATAGCACTTCATGTCCTGCTGTCAGTTATAAAATAGCTTGGCTTGTAAATTTTTGTGAACTCGTTACCTGGGATGTTACTATGATTACCTTGAAATTAAATCCACCTTAGAATTTTGATCCTTATCCTGCCTCCTCGAGTGCTTTTGAAATGCTGTCCTTCTCACTGGAAATGCTAATTCCTTTTTAACCTGGTCTGTTGCTTTGAAAGTTCCTGAGTGCTTTTAAGGACCCTCAATTCAAGCGATGCTATCTCCCCTAAGGAAGGTCAAATCCTGAATGATTTCTGATGGGCTGAGTCTCACACAGAACACAGGCAAGAAGACCCCACTGCGACTCAAGACTCACTGTATGTGGCTTGAGCCTTCTATGTGTGTGATGTAGTAACTTTGGGCTTGAAAAATAAGAGACTGACTTTAGCTGGCTTTTCGGATAGAGTTTATTCAGCATTGGACCAAGGGATTGGGGCAGAAAATAAATGCCAACTTGATGATACACACGTTATCATTTTTCCTGGGGTGCCTGATGAGTGTACAGTGTGCTTTTTAGAAACTTTTTTTTTACGTTTAATGATACCAAGTTTATTACTATTTTTTAACTCCACCAAAACTTTGTTCTTAAATACAGTGATGTTAAAATAGAAAGGAAGTTGTAAAGGCTCTGGGTTTGCGTGTGTGTATGTGCATGTGTGTGCTTGTGTGTGCATGTCTCTGGGTGTTCATGCATATGTGCATGTGTGTGTGTGTGGTTGTGTGTGCATATGTGTCTGGGTGTGCATGTGTGTGCTTGTGTGTGCATGTGTCTACTTCTCTGTGCATATGTCTCTGGGTGTGCATGTGTGTGTGCATGTATGTGCTTCTGTATGCACGTCTCTGGTGCATGTGTGTGTGTGCATGGGTGTGCGTATGCGTGGGCATATCTCTGTGGTGCATGTGTGCATGTGTGTATGTGCATGTGTGTGCTTGTGTGTGTGCATGTCTCTCTGGGTGTGCGTGTGTGTATGTGCATGTTTGTGGATGTTTGTGGTTGTGTGTATGTCTCTCTGGATGTGCATGTGTGCTTATGTTCATGTGTGTGCTTGCGCGTGCACGTCTCGCTAGGTGTGCATGCATATGTGCATGTGTATGGATGTGTGTGTGGTTGTGTGTGCATATGTCTTTCTGGGTATGCATGTGTGTGTGCGTGTGTGCTTGTGTTTGCATATGTCTCTGCATGTGTGCATATGTGTGTGTGTACTTGTGTGTGCACATGTCTTTCTGGGTGTGCATGAATATGTGCATGTGTGTGGATGTGTCTGGTTGTGCATATGTCTCTCTGGGTGTGCATGTGTGCATCTGTGTGTGCATGTGTGTGCTGGCATGTGTGTATGTCTCTGGGTGTGCATGTGTGCATGTGTGTAGTTGTGTGCACCTATCTTTCTGGGTGTGCATATGGGTGTGCATGTTTATGTGTGCATATGTCTCTGAGTGTGTGTGTGCATGTGTATGTGCATGTGTGTGTTTGTGTGTGTATGTCCCTCTGGGTGTGCATGTGTGAGTATATGAATGTGTATGCACATGTGTCTCTGGGTGTGCATGCATATGTGCGTGTGTATGTGTGCGCACATGTGTGCATATGTCTCTCTGGGTGTGCATGTGTGTGTGCATGTGTGCACGTCAGATCACCTTTCTGCTCCCAGCCATCTATAGATGGGCGAATTGGACTTTAGGCAGCTTACTCTCTCTTGGGCTCAGTTTCTGCATGTAGGTTGCAAACGCATTGGTCTCTCATTGTGAGGTTTCTTTCTCCTTCAAAGTTCCATCTCATGTAGTCTTGGAATGAGACAGTATTGCCACGATAGAACGGAATAATTTAATAAAGCAAAAATAATTACAGAAATAGGCTATTCGTAAGTAGGCTTTATTTTAAATCCTATATGGTAGATGCTTTAGGTCTTACTATGATCCATAACATGTGGGATAATTATGGGCACAGTTGTATTCGATTCCAGGTAGCCAGCATCTACTTTTGAGGAATGCCAAGGAGGACAATTTTCTACATGTTTAGAAAAAAATGTGTAGATGTAACTATAATATTGGATGTGGAGTTAGAGACCTAAATTCAATTTTTAACTCTTATTTTTAAGAGTAATATGTGTGTGTGTGTGTGTGTGTGTGTATATATATATTTCCATTTTGTATATATATAAGATAGATAAATGGGTATATTTAAATATTATATGTCAATATATAAATATATTGATATTTTATATATGATAATATGTACATATATGGAAACATAATATTTAATGCAATTAATATTTATCAAATATATAATTATATATAACAAATTATATATCAAATAAAATATGTAATTTAATATGTAACCATAGAAAATGTGTTGGGTTCCCTTGTCATTGTGGTAGAGCACTTTGCAGTACTTGAGTGCCACATACTAAGGTGCAGAATCAGTATCGGTGTGAATGTACCAGGACGACTGGTCTGCTCCTCAGTGGAACTTACATGTCACAAAGTCTGCAATAAAGCACTGCCATGTGATCATCTACCCTTCTTGGAGTGTGGGCTGCCTGAAATATGAGTAGTTTTCCCATTTCCTTCTCTATTCTCAGTCATAAAGTACTTACAACTCAGGGGCCTACTAATGTTCCAGTAAACAAAACTCACAAAATATTTTGTAAATTGTTATGCCATCTAAAAGTAAATGCAGCTGTCTCATTGCCTGGATAAATTGAAGCTGCTGGTAGATACAAAACCCCCACATGGAGTGGAAACAACATATATTTTTATACTTGTTCGTGACATGCATTCCTTTAAATGTTAAGTCAAAAGGATATCCTTTACAATTTCCTCTCCTCTTTTTTCTTTGTGGTTGCCAATAAAAAGCTGTTGCTTAATGGAAATTACTGTTTTCAAAGTAATATCATATGCAATATTGTATGTGAGATAAAGCAAAATAATAAAAATTTAAATTAATCATATATGATTTTTCACATTGCTGAACACTTTGAATAATTTGACTTTGCAGTCAGAGTGGTAGTTTAAAGAATTGAGGGTTAAAAAAAGTTAATGCAATTTAGATAAACATCCCAAATACCTATAAGGAGAAAAATTATTCACAGGCAATACTCTAATGTAATTGAGATGAAGGATAATGCAAATACTTGTTTACACTGTGTGGAAATGAAAGTTTTATTAATTGCATTTTTGTACTTTGAAATATGTGATGAATATGGATTTAACTGGTTTGCCTCAGCTTTTATTAACATCACATAATTTGACATCAAACTATTTCCTGATATTAGAATAGATAGTATGATAATATACACTTATTAAAGCTAAGAAGGTGTGTATACACAGAATCCATTCTTCGTCATTCAATGCATTTTGTTCTGGGATTACAATAAATGAGAATTAACATCTTTGAGGCACGCTGTTCTCATTAAGAAAATTGTGGTCATGGTTGACGATCCTTAACATCGCTTCCAGTTATAACATTTACCCATTAATCCTCCTGTAAATGTACTTTTCTCCATGTACAAGGGATTTAACTAAACACCAAGAAGGAGGAATGATGGTCTGTAATAGATTCACCTTGGGAGCAACTTATGTTCATTGATGAGATAAGATATTCAGGCGGATCATTGTAATATGGGGACCCACATGACCATAGCAAGGAACAATGCTATGGGTCATGAAGTTCAAGGCCAGTGAGCTCTCTAGCTTACTCAAGGAGGGCTTCATGGAAATGGTGGCACTGAATTGTTGCTGGGAAGACAATAGGATTGACATCACAAGAGAAGGGCCACCAGCAAAGAAACAGAGGAGAAAAGACATGTGAATTTGAGACAGAATAGGTCATTAACCTGGCACTGAGCACAGGGAGGCTGAGAAAGCAGGTTGGATGAATCCCTGGGGAAATCAGCAGCAATGAGAAAACAGGGAAGGTGTTTAAGCAAGGGGGGTGGTTGTAAAAAAATGGAATTAACCTGTTTTCATAAATACATTCATTTTCAGTGTGTAGGATGGACTGGAATGGTGACTGGTTGAAAGTGGGAGGACTTTTAGGAGATAATGACAGTGAAAGTGAGAGGTTGTGTGTGACTGGAGGCGTAAAGTTATGGGGTGGCGGGTGAAGAACATGAGGAATGGATGCTCCAGAGAGAGCTTTGACTTTGACGGGCACATGGTTTTCCATGGAGCACAGAGGGGAGCACATGGAGGAACCAACGATGATCTCATGGGTTGAAGCTCAGTGACCAGGAGGTTCCAATGCTAGACACAAGGGTAACAAAGCCTAAGTGGGGATCAGGCTGGAAGTGGTTGGATTTGAGGTGCTGGTGTTTCCTAGTGGAGATTTCCACTGATCCTCTGGAGATGTGCTGATGGGGTTTGGAGACTGGCTGGTGATGAGCAAGTGTCATTGCAGGAGATACACAAAGCAAAGGTGGGCAGCCGTGCAGCATGCAGAAGGTAGAAAAAGAGACTCAAAGAAACAAATAAACAAAAGAGGACCCAGAGATGCAGGGGAACCAGGAAACAGCCAATGAATGAGCAGCAAATGGTTATGTCTATGAATTTTAAATGTTAAATGTACGCACCTCTAGAAATGACGGGGTTTGACAAGCAAGCTAAAACATGATACAAAATTGTCAAGATGATAAACATGTTATTTTGTTGACTACAGTCTAGCAATAGTAACTTGATATTTTAAGATTTTTTTTATTTTTAAGGTGTGCTTTTTTAGCTGTATGTGATGATATACATTTTATGGTTAAAGTATTTATTTTTGAGGATCATAATTATTACTCAGAATCTTCTGCAGTTTATGTTAGTGATATCAAAGCCAGTTCTTCAACATTTTGGAAAAGAGGAGGTTGAAACTTCAAGTTTGGTGTAATGCTTCCTCTCTGGCCATCCTATAATCAACTTATCTACATATCGTTATGAAGTACTTTTAAAAATTATAATTTACGTGAAATTCTCTTTTTCTTGGTTCTAGTTTCATAATAGTAATTCTCAAATAAATTACTTCTCTGTGCCTGTAAATATGTTTAAGAAGCATAAATGATACAATCTTACCATTATTACTGTGGGGCAAGCTTCACAACTATATGTGTCTGTGTGTGTGTGTGTGTATATAACTATATAATTACATATATAGTTATAGATATATAGTTATATAGATATATATAGTTATATATAGATACATACACACAGATAAAGAAGTTTAAAGTGTACTTCACTTTCAGCAAATTTACATTACCTTTGAGTTTATAAAAGTAAACTATTGTAGAAAGCCACTATAAATGTATTAATTGGGTAAAATAATTGTATTTTAGTGGGAGGTTGATGGGATGGTTGATACCGTGGTAAGAAGCAGTACAATAATGTAGCAGCTAATTTATTTTTAAATGATAAATGTGTTCCATGCAGCCAACTTGCTATCTTTCCGCATATTACAGAAAACACAACCCCATTGCACAGAGGGCACTATGTTATTCATTAAATTAATGAAGCAGCCATGGGCCTACATGCTGCTTGGTAAACTGTCGTATGCATGTGCTACAGATAGCTGAGTGGCACATTGCCTCACCCCTTTGTGATTTGAAGGGAATCTGTACCAAGGTACTCATTGGTCACCATGGCGGGGAAGGTCAAGATGAGCTTTCTGACACTGTGTAACATACCAGACAAGCTGGCGGGAGTTTGAACGTAATCTCAGTTGTGAGCCTGTATTTCCTCTTAGATGATCAAGAAACTTCATCTTTTACATGAACCAGCATGCAATACCCCGACTAGTGAATTGATATGCATAGTGCTTAGAAAACCTTTCAAGATAGACTTTTTTCCTGCAGATAAATTTTTAGTTGGAGTTGGAGCTAACGGTAGATGCTGTTTTTGAATTTGAAGACTCGAGTATTTTCAGAAAAAAAAAAAATGAACCGTACAAAATTTTCATATGCAGGGAAAGAAAAAGTGTTGTTAATTTTGCCCTTCAGGGATAATTAATCACGTGTTCAGGATTAAGGAATTTTTA
This sequence comes from Mandrillus leucophaeus, assembly GCF_000951045.1. Classification (NCBI taxonomy): domain Eukaryota; kingdom Metazoa; phylum Chordata; class Mammalia; order Primates; family Cercopithecidae; genus Mandrillus; species Mandrillus leucophaeus. Next base: position 261,998 of record NW_012109252.1, read on the forward strand.
GCTTATTAAATAGGTATGTTTTTCTCTTTAAGTTGTACAATACCCAGATATTTGCACAGGAGACAGGAAGGCACAAAAGTCAAATTCCTTAACTCTGGTTTTAAAAGCATTTTTAAAATGTTGCAATAGAAACAGAAGTTAGCTTGCAAATTGTTTAAAAAGCAGATCATTTATATTTCAGTTTAAAAGTGTTGCATAATATTGTTGTTTTGAAACCAAATAAAGGGGACAGTAAGAGGAGATTCAACAACTCTCGGGCTCCGTGTCTTACAGACCCATTGTAAATAGGACTGTCTTATTATAGTATGACTGGCAATGTGAATAGTATTTATTAGTTTGATTTATCGAAAGTTTGCATGGGGTCTAGTTCCATCTAGTAATTAACTCTAACAAATAGAACATGTAATGAACTGTTCTCTTCCCCATTCCTCAAGGAGTTTGAAAGCCACACCAACCACTTACTTAAATTATTCCTTGGGGCATGATTAGTTGTTTCTCATTTGTTTTATTTGTTTCTTCCTTTCATTTTTGATACCCTACATTAACTCCCAATTCCGAGTTATTTTGAAAGGCTGTATTGTTGCGTTCTAATTTACTCTCACATAGATACTGCATTGTACTTTATGGAAATCCTTGATCATTTTAGTCATTTTTCTAATTCTTTGTTGAGTCTACCCATAAGACTTTACAAAAGCAATATTGTTTCTACATGTTGGAATTTTAAAAGCAGATTTTTGTGCATCTCCATCTATTTCTAAATACAATGGCACCTGAAATATCTACAATTAAATGGTTGTTTCTTATACGATGTTGGTATGCAGGTTTGCATTTAAGCTCCAGAGGGGTTTACCTCAGCTGTTGGCTGCATGAAATAATTCTCTCTTATATAATTTTATTTTATTTGAAAGATATATATTTATGAAGGAAAATTAAAACTACAAGAAGATTAATAAAATAAGTAATCATTGGTCCACAGTTTGCTAATAAGCACATAACATTTTAGTATATTTCCGTTCTTTTTTTTCCTCGAAATAGTTAATATTGTTTTGTAGTTATAATCTATAGTCCTATTGTTTTATAGTTGTACTTACATTTTCTAAATATTTGAATCTGATGATAAATCTTGTTGAGGGAGATAATTTTCTATAGTTGTTTCTTAGGTTCACCTACATTATTTACATGATTATTTATTGGTGAGGTTTAATAATTCATGAAGATTTGACTTGTTGAAGCTATTAACTGTGGAAGGAGGCCCCAAACTCTTCACATTTCTTTAAATCTCCTTTAAGTATGTGGGTTGTAAGCATGCAATTTAGGATTTCTAGGATTGGGTGTTTCTTCTCATAGACTAATAGGGAATTCTGCTTGTTATTTTATGTTACAAATTTCCCCGCCTTGAATTCCTCATTTTAATTAATCTCTCAGCCCTATGAGTTATACTATCAAAAAATTATTTTGTAGGATGTACTTTTAGTGACCACATTTTTGCCCTCTGAGCATTTGCATGTGACAGAATGTGTTTGTCTCTACAAATGAAAACTTACATTAGCTAGACTAAAATTCTTTCAGAAAGACTTTTTCCTCCCCAAAAAAAGTATAGAAAATATTATTCTCTCAGCCTGTATTTGGTATCGCAGAGGACAGAGGACAGAAGAATGAGACTTCTCCTCTCATTCTCCCAGGGACTTATGTGACACTGGAACCCAACATTTTATAAGTATTTTATATCAAACTATCTTTCCCTGCAAATTCCACTGGCAATTTGAAAATCTATGCATAGATTGGAGTGTAGAGGACTCTCTTTGTTTGGGAACTAAGGATTGTTTATCAAATTCCTTAAAACACTTAATAGCACCACTACAGTTTTGCTCTTTTCCTTAAATTTTACTTTGATTCTCTGCTCTCTACCAGCCCTCTTCTCTCCATCTTTTGTTCTCTTATAATTCACAACTCTGTGTCTTTTCAAGTTTTCCCTCTAATCACAGATTTTATTCGTTCCACTGGCAACTCCAAAATGCAAAGAGAGTCAAACATCTGGTGATGGACATGAGAAGGGATGGGCATGAGGAGCAGCACTGCAGGAGGGAGCCAGCCACACCAGGGCCTCCCTCCTCTGCTGAGAAGGCAGCCAGGTGCCCCTTCCCTGGAGCTGCCGGTTCCAGTGTCCCCTTGATCTGACACCACACCAGCTCCTTTGCTCACCATGACACCCAGCCAGTGCCCTGTTTTCTGTGTTTTCACCCTCATTCTTACAGAAACATCCTCTTTATCCACTCGTTGATTGATGGGCATTTGGGCTGGTTCTGCGATTTTGCAGTTGTGAGCTGTGCTGCTATAAACATGTGTGTGCAAGTATCTTTATCAAACAATGAGTTCCTTTCCTCTGGGTAGATACCCAGTAGTGGGATTATTGGGTCAAATGGTAGTTCTGCTTTTAGTCATTTAACTGCTAACAGGGTGCAGTGTGCACTGCTGGGGTGATGGATGCACCAAAATATCACACATCCCCACTAAAGAACTTACTCATGTAACCAAATACCTCCTGTACCCTAATAAATTATGGGAAAATAAAATACAATAATTAAAATTAAACACAGCAACAACAAAGAGAAACATCCTCTAAAACTTTGAGTAAATTTCTGTGGCCACCGAAAGATTTTCAAGCAGACATGACCTGATGATGTGATGTGCTTCTCACAGTGATATTGTGAGAGGAGTAGCACAGATACTACAGTCTCTTCACAGAGAATGAAATGGCAACTCCAATGACTCCCTCAACCAGGCCTGGCTAGATGATTTTGAAAACTAGTCTCCAATCCAGGGCTTTTGACACATCCCAGTGTTTTTCTATTATACTAAGTTGTTTTGCAACTTTGAAGAAATCTAGGCATCTGATATGTTGATGTTATCTTTTATATCTGTTATATGTTAATCTTCGGATTCTTTATAATCCCAGAACTTAGCATTTACTGGAGCTCAAAACCTACGCACAACTGATGAGTCTTATGCTTTGCAAGTGCTGCAGGATGTCCCTTTCCAGAACAGTTATATTCAAATTTGGAGACAATATTAGTGGATAAGGATATGGTCTTTGAGGTCAGAATGCAGAGATTTACGTTCGGTTCCTCCTCCTTCTGTGAGACCACAGTCAAGTAACCAGGCTGTCTGCACTGCAGTTTCCCCAGCTTTACAGTAGGAAATTCTAATAGGATCATCTCCACAGAGATGTTGGGTTAATTGAGTAGACTTACTAATTTTAACCTTTAGAACAGTGACTGGCACTGAGTATGCATCACTCAAATATATGCTATTATTTATCATTTTAGCCTTCAACTGTAACCAAACAGTATTTCAAGATATGCCATGAGAAGTTAATTTTCCCCACAGTGAAGTCCAGCTTTCTTTCCATATGGACAATCAGCAGTTCCAATGCCCAGAATAATGACTGACGCTTCCTACATGTTCAGAAAGTAGTTGTTCAATGAACTCGATGGGGAAGGCATACACATGAATTAATGAATGCTGAACATTCTTCATTTTGTCGTAGAGTATGTGATGATCGACTTGTTCCAAGTTGGTCTGTACTCTTCCATTGGCCTGCCAAGTTCATGTGCCACAGTAGTAAGTTTTCCACTGGAAACATTCTAAACTGCTGCAAACGGTAATGGGAGAGCATGTTCCTGCTTTCTCATTCTCCTGAACTGCTGCAAACTGTTTTTTTTTATTTTTCCAGTGGTACTTGTGAACAAACGGAAATAATTGTGTATATTCCTCTCTTGCAAATCTCCAGTTAGCAAATTTGTCATGAAGTGTCTAAACTTCACCAACATTGTCAAGATCATACAGAGCCTTAGTTTTCATTGATCTTGCACAGTGGTGATCTGTAGCTGCGTGAGTGTATGGAACAGCATGCCAGCATCAGCTCAGATATCATTATTTACACCACGTACTCCAGAAAAAGCAGGTACAGTGCTCTTATTTATATTAAGGACAAATAGGATTGTCAAACGTACTTGACATTTAATTTCCTCAAATCTTTAAAATTTCATAGAGAATAGGACTTTCATAACTCCTTCTTGATCCTTGACATGTATTCAAGATGAATTATAACATTAATGACTGATTTTTTAAATGTGTAAAATGTTCATTAACTATATTATTATTTTGAAAAGTTAGATGTCAAATATAGTCAATGGATTATAAATTTGACTAAATGTTAGGCTTTAATTTTAGTATAAAATTTTATTTTAACAAAGCACTTTCATATATTCAAATAATATTTATCAATTCAAATACATTTGCTTGGGCAGCCTTTAGCATATAGATATAAACAATAAAAAATTTCTTATATTTCTCTGATTTTTCAAAAAATCATTAGATATTATCAGGAATATGTTGTTTATGTTAATAATATAGGTTCCTACTGTAAGTTACAGTTTAATCACTAAAGGATCATGTGTGATATAAATTAAGAAGTCAATTATTTTTACTGAAAGTATAGTATTAATATCATGATTCCGCTTCAAAAGATATTAACAAAAGATACCTACAAATATGATAAAACAAGTTTGAAATGTATCCTGGCATAGATATGACTAGCATTGAAAAAAGTAGTGAATCACATTAAAAACAAATACACTTAAATAGAATTTAAGAATATTCCCCCAACTATAGCATATCATTTATTTGTGAAACACTACTTTTAAGTCATTGTCATTAAAGCCATTTTTAGTCAATTCCAGAAACAGTTCAGATGTTTTCTTGAATAATATTATCCCTTTCGATTATCTTACAATTATAATAGTCCTAAAGTTTACAGCCATGTAATTTGAGGAGTAACTGATAGGAGATATGGAAGAAGGTTTCTTATATAGTAGATGAGTTAATTTATGAAAATTATGGGAGATATCTTCAGTGTTCTAACTTTTGGATTGTCTGGAATAGAGGACTTTGCCACATGCGATTCCTGATTGTAGGCCTGGAAACAAATGGGCTGAATTTCAGTGGCCATAGGTTTGGAGCTAATATTACTCTTTACATAGCTTTTCTAAATGTATTCAATAAATGTCTAATCAGCCTCAGAAATACTAGGGGATGTGTAGCCCAGTGTTGTGCTAGCCAGCCAGCTAATTTGTGGGCTTTACCACATTTGATGGCTTAAATACTCACTCCGTAGATGATTCCAGCTACTAATGATTTAACAACGACTTTGAACAACTCCTGAATATTTCACAGTTTGCTCTACAAAGCTGGTACAAGCCGGCTCCAGGACACCACTGAAAGTCTAATATTTCTGGAGATAGATGGGCCAAATGTAATATTTACCTGGAATACTCTCTAATTGATGCCAATGAACTAATAACAATTTCAGAATTACTCAACTCCAGAGAGGCTGTCTTCATTGAGCTCTGTCCATGGTCAGGCTGTCTGGGAAGCTGTCTCGGGAAGTGAGTCCTGGGTCTTCAGCAGCACTAGAATCACATCACTGAGCAAACACTTGTGATGGATGAATGTGAGTTTGAGAGTGGAGTATTACACAGTTTATTATATTGGTGATAAAGACAGTATTGTTAGCAAAGTATCAACTATAACATAATAAAAATGGAAACATTTTAGACTTTTAGTGAATGTATCAGGACAGCTAAATTCAGGTAATAATTCTCCTTATTGCATTGTGTGCTATCATCCTGCTGTAGATAGATTATAGAATTCTTGAGTTGGTCTATTCCTGCCCTTATCTGATATTTTAGTCAGAACAAAGTATTTTTTTTCATGTTACATTATGATGAGTTTACATATAACCTTAAACATCATGGCTGAGGTGTTTCTATGCAATAAATGACTCCGAATGATGGCAGTCTAGATATCGTGGCCCCTGAATTCAGTGACATGTCATCATCGCTGAAACTGTCACCAATTTTTGCACTTCACATGTTGACTACGTTGGCCATCATAAAAAAGCTTTAAATTTGGCCGGGCACAGTGGCTCACGCCTGTAATCCCAGCACTTTGGGAGGCCAAGGTGGGTGGATTACCTGAGGTCAGGAGTTCAAGACCAGCCTGGCCAACATGGTGAAACTCCATCTCTACTAAAAATGCAAAAGTTAGCAAGGTGTGGTGGTGCGTGCCTGTAGCCCCAGCTACTGAGGAGGCTGAAGTAGGAGAATCACTTGAACCCAGGAGGTGGAAGTTGCAGTGAACTGAGATAGCACCGCTGTACTCCAGCCTGGGCAACAGAGCAAGACTTCATCTCAAAAAAAAAAAAAAAAAAAGAAAAATCCTTAAATTTATACATTTTCAGTGCAGATTAATGAAAACCTTTGATCTAGTTTAAGATCCTCACAAATTATTTTTACTTGTTAATTCAACATTATAGACATGATGCTGAAGGTACTGTAAGAGGACCAGGTTAGTACTGTTGCCAGTGGTTAGAATCATCAGCATGGATTCTTCAGTGGGATGACCAGTGAGCTGATGGGGATAACACCACATCTGCAAGACATTAGGTAATCGCTCCAAGAGACCACATGTTTTATCACTAGGTATGTAGTACCTGAAGACTTACAACATCACGAGGGAGATCAGATACCTAGCCAAAAATATCGACTAGCCACAATGCACCGAGGACGTCTCTATATTGCACCATTTATAATGGCTTCCTGAGAAAATGAAAGCGACTCTAAGAAAGCCGTTCTTGTTTAGGACCCTTCAGACAAGAGCCTGTGTTCATGAGGGATTGGGGAACAAGCTAACACAGCTTCCCGGGAGACAGAAGTGATTACGGAGAGATTGATTTGAGCCTCCTGTCTGCCAAGAGAAGAGGACTGAGTGATGCTTGGAAAAACTGAAGAACACAGGGTGTTCCTAAGAGAAATGTGTGCTATTATAAGAAAATTATTTTTCTGTACTATGAAAAGAAGGCCTGGATTGCAATCTGCTGCCTTCTCTGTTTTCTTATTACAAGTACCTACTCTCATTTCTAAAGGTCCCTTCTTATGTTCTGGCCTGAATTATTCTGTGGTTATAACCTTTGTGTGTTTATCTACCTTTTCGTACTCCAGGATCTTCTCTCCAAATCTGCAATGCAGTTTTCTTATTCTATACTCTATTACATAAATAAAATGCTGTCTATTTCTCATGTGTTTGGTGAAGGTGCACTTTGCAGCTGACCTGTTAGGGTAACTAACACACAGACTATGAGGGCAGTAGACTTACGTTTCCAAGTGTCCATGTTTTGTGGACATGCTGGCATATTGGCTGGTAGACTGTCTTAGATGACGGTGGCAGAGCAGTAAGTTTTATCATGTTTTCTGGGGCATTGCATAGGATTAGTGAATTAATCAGGATTCTCCAGAGGGACAGAACTAACAGGATAGGTGTATATATAAAGAGGATTTTATTAAGGAGTATTGATTCACACGATCACAAGGTGAAGTGAAGTCCCACAACAGGCCTGTAATCCCAGCTATTCAGGAGGCTGAGACAGGAGAATGCTTGAACCTGAGAGGCAGAGTTTGCAGTGAGCCAAGATCGCGCCACTGCACTCCAGCCTGGGTAACAAAGTAAGACTCCATCTCAAAACAAACAAACAAACAAAAAAAAACAGAACAAAACAACAACAACAAAAAATCTGGGCAACTGACAAAGCCAGGACTTACCTCTGGATTTATTCACTCAGAAAATACTCCTCTTACAAAAACAGAAGAATTTCTAAATAGGTGAAAACAAGGGGATTTATTAAAGTTGGAGATTAGTATGTAACTATTTTTTTTTTCCCTGAAGTTTCCCAGAGTAAAGTCTAGGCATTATAACTGAATCCATAAAGACATATAAAAAACAGAATAATTCCGTGCATTCACCCCAAGGAGGGCTAGACAATGACCACAAAAGCACAGAGATCCATTTTAGAAGTGGAAAATTCTGAAACCTCAAATGCATTTTTAAATGATCACTCGCGCATGCTAATGGCTTTCATAGGGGCGGAGACTTCGTGCTATCTTTTCGCTCTCTGTGGCTCTCCGTGGTTAAACAATGGGCCTGTGTGTTATATCCTCCTCCTTAAAAAGACCGGGTGCGGTGGCTCATGCCTGTAATCCCAGCACTTTGGGAGGCCGAGGCAGGCGGATGAAGAGATCAAGAGATTGAGACCATCCTAGCCAACACAGTGAAACCCTGTCTCTACTAAAAAATGAAAAAAATTACCCGGGTGTGGCGTGCACCTGTAGTCCCAGCTACTTGGGAGGCTGAGGCAGGAGAATCACTTGAACCCAGGAGGCAGAGGTTGCAATGAGCCCAGATGGTACCATCGTGCCACCGCACTCCAGCCTGGCGACAGGATGAGACTCTGTCTTAAAAAGAAAAACCTTAGGTTCCTGCAGGAGAGGGCTGTTCATTTCTCCTGTTGCTGTGGATCGCCCACCAGCCCGGCCCTTCATGCGGTCATTCTTTTCAACGCCTCTTACAGCATCCCTAGGTGTCATGGGCACGTAGATCAGGATTACAAATACACAACTCCAATTCTATGCACCAAAAGCCTGTCTTTGGGAGAGACACACAAGTGATCATTCTTTCTATGCCTCTTACAGCATCCCTAGGTGTCATGGGCACGTAGATCAGGATTACAAATACACAAATCCAATTCTATGCACCAAAAGCCTGTCTATGGGAGAGACACACAAGTCATCTTGAATTTCTGAGCTGAAGTCTGTATGAGGGGAGAGGCTGAGGCTGTGGGTATAGAACAAAGAAGTTGCTGAACTCAGCACTGCGTCTTCAAGAACGCTTCCAGCGTGTCCCTTCAGATGAGAGAGCAGTGTGGTTCTGCACGTGGACCCACGAGGCGTGGTGGTGAATTAGGTGGACAGATTCGTCTCTGCCAGGATAGTAAGAAGATCTGCCAAGGACATGTTTGGTGCTATGAGGGTGGGTGGGGCCACAGTCCAGGCTGGATGAGAAATACGAGGAGGTCACATCACAAAGCAAAAGTAAGTCTCTAGGGCCACATACGGGAGCCACAGTGATGGGGAAGGCCCAGGGAGCAAGGTCTGGAGAAATGAAACGTTGCAAACCCATGAGTCCTCACTGTGACTGTAAAACTGCAGGTAAAAAATTTACCAAAAATCATCATATAACAGCAGTTTTTTTTTTTTTAATTTGACTTTCCAACAAAAATGCAAATTCTGTGATAATAAATTGCATATTACGTTTATTTTATTTTGTTTTGTTTTATTTTTTTGAGACAGTCTCACTCTGTCACCCCGGCTAGAGGGCAGTAGTGAGCTCATCTCACCACAACCTCCGCCTTCCCAGTTCAAGCGATTCTCCTGCCTCAGCCTCCCGAGTAGCTGGGATCACAGACACCCACCACCACGCCCAGCTAATCTTTTTTTGTATTTTTAGTAGAGATGGGGTTTCACCATGTTGACCGGACTGATCTCAAACTCCTGACCTCAAGTGATCTGCCTGCCTCGGCCTCCCAAAGTGCTGGGATTACAGCCATGAGCCACCGTGCCCGACTGGCCACAGATTTTGAGTAAAACTTCTCTTCTTTTGGAGGATAGGTACAGATCATTCCCAAATCTATAACATGCCAGTTAAGTAATTTTTTTATATATACTTTAAGTTCTGGGATACATGTGCAGAACGTGCAGGTTTGTTACATAGGTATACACATGCCATTGTGGTTTGCTGTATCCATCAACCCGTCATCTATATTAGGTATTTCTCCTAATGCTATCCCTTCCCTAGCCCCTCACCCCACAACAGACCACAGTGTGTGATGTTCCCCTCCCCATGTCCATGTGTTCCCATTGTTCAACTCCCACTTATGAGTGAGAACATGCGGTGTTTGGTTTCCCATTCCTGTGTTAGTTTGCTGAGAATTATGGTCTCCAGCTTCATCCATATCCCTGCAAAGGACATGAACTCATCCTTTTTTATTGCTGCATAGTATTCCATGGTGTATATGTGCCACATTTTCTTTGTCCAGTCTATCATTGATGGGCATTTGGGTTTGTTCCAAGTCTTTGCTATTGTAAATAGTGCTGCAATAAACATACGTGTGCATGTGTCTCTGACAAAGGGCTAATATCCAGAACCTACAAGGAACTTAAACAAATTTAGAAGAAAAAAACAACCCCATCAAAAAGTGAGTGAAGGAGATAAACAGACACTTCTCAAAAGAAGACATTTATGTGGCCAACAAACATAGGCAAAAAAGCTCATCATCACTGGTCATTAAAGAAATGCAAATCAAAACCATAGTGAGATACCATCTCACACCAGTTTCAATGGCGATCATTAAAAAGTAAGGAATTTTTTATCCTGCCTCTATATCTTACATAATCTGAAATGCGATTTTTTAAATTCTGTGTTATTCTTCTGCAAGAGAGTAACCAGCATTTTTTGAGGCATTATTTTGTGCCAGGTAGTGACACACGTTGCTGGACATGACAAATGTTGCTTCATTTAACCTCTTTAAAGATCTTCTAGGTTTTCTTTCCTAAGACCTGATTCTCAGAGACCCTCTAAGATGATGTTGAGGGTGAGGGGACTGGGCTGAGTAACTTACCCCATGCCAGGCCAAATCAGCCACAGAGCGTGCGTTCAAAAGACATTTGGACTTCAAGTGCACATCTGCTTTCTCTACTGTCCTCCCCCTAGCTCCAGCTGTGTTCCTCTTTCCTGTGACTGGGGAATGGGAAGACAGGGGCAGGCCATGTGGAGTGCGGAGCGTGGGCTACAGGCAGGGGAGACGGTGCAGAAGGCAGGAGTCGGCCGCTTCTCCTCCTGACTGCCTGATGTCCAGCCCCACAGTACAGCACACCCTACTTGCCTCAGTGTTTTCACAAAAGCAAATACATGGATGTGTATTCCTTGTCAATGCATGTCCTTATGTTCAGGTGGGAATCATTTACTCTCTCCTAATGGATTTATTCTCTTTATCCTTCCCGGTGTTTCACTGATGTAGAGGGGAGAAGTGGATACGCGACTTGTATACGTCAATTGGAGAGATGCATTTGCAATTTTTTGACACACTTACCAATTAAGAAACTGCACATGGGAGAGGGCGAAATGCCAGCAACTTAAGCTTTGCCCTCATCACTTCACTGGGGCATGAGTTCCCCATTGCTATGGCCACGGAGTTGGGTCCAACCTGATCATTGCTTCCCGAACAGCTAGCCTCACACCTGACTGGTGGGGTGACGGACCTGTGGCCCAGGAAGGAAGGCCTCAGGCAGACCCCTTGGTTTATAGAACAAAATATCACTCTGACTATTCTGTTAATTAACAGGAAGCAAATAGCCCTGCACTTGAAGATAGTTAAGCATCTGTTTTCTTTTTGTTAGGCTGAAGATATCTTATAGCTTCTTCTCTTTCCCATATTAGATCTGTTATATCCACTAGATATAGCTTCTAACATAGAAACAGTTATAGAAAACTGGCACTGAATAAAATTTAGAGTCAATCTTGGTAGAATAGTCTATCGTCTTCATTTTAAAGATGAGGACGCTGAAATGAAAAATAGTTCAATGACTTGTGCAAGACTCTGTGCCTATGGAAGGCAGAATCACCAAAACATTGTCCTGAGAAAATTGTCAAAAATTTTGTTTAATAGCAATGGATTATGTTTTCTTATGATAAAATTGACTTGGCTAAAGAAACAATGAATGTAAAATGGTTTAATATAACTATGGGTGGGGGAAAGGCTTAAATATATTCTTCAGTCATTGACGATGTTTTAATCTCCTTTTATCTCTGTGTTTGTAAAGGGGTCCAGATGATATTGTTCGTGTAATTGCCCAGATTTCCAAACCAATCACTTTCTTGATATAGAAACTTTTGGGATGACCTTGTCTACTGAATACTTAGAGTAAATTCTCATAAGAATCCTACTGAGCATACATTAATTTTGTCCCCAGTTAAAGAGGAGGAAACTGGTGCATGGACTGGTGACATGGTGTCTTGCCCAAGGTCAAATAGCTGGCAAGAGACAAAGCTGGGATTTGCACTGATATATTCTCGCTTAAGTCTGAGCTCAGAAATGCTCAGCATAAGAGGATTTTAAGTTCTGAGACTTTTTAAAAATTTCTTTTGTGTGCAAGTGTCCATGGATCATTCTTCTCTCATGGCTGTAACTGGTTACTTTTGTCACAGTTTCCCAGTGTAGGAGTGACAGCTGATGTGTCTCTTTCCCTGGTGGGAAAAGCGTAGGTGGTGGAGCATTACAGAGGCATTTTGTCCTCTATTCAGTCTAAATAGAATGATAATTTTATTTGCTTTTAATTTTAAAATAAAATATTCATTACATAAAACTCACAGGAAATTTTCCACACTAAAACCGACTGAAGGAGTGATTGAATAAATCAGTGAATTTAAAATTTTCTCAAATGTCACCGAAATAAGTGTGTTCATTAGTTCATTCATCTGAATCTTTTCATTCTTAATCTTAACTTTACTATTTCTTTAAAAAAATATTTTTAGTAATGAGTAAAGGCAGAAGTTTCCTTTTTACTTCCACAAAAAAAAATATTGTATAGTTTACCTAATTTTATAAAACAGATTTCGTGATGATTCACAATTGAGTTTCCCTCTAAAACACTTAAATCACTACTTTTCTACTGTGTAAATTCTGTTTATTCAATTTCTATGATTTTTATAATCATAACAGTTACTATCATTTATAAAATTGTAACCATGACACCAAGCTCTATGTTAGGCACTTGGTATATATTTTTGTTCAATCCTTACAACATCTTGTGATGAAAATGTATATTAGAAACTCTGTATCATAGATAGGCAAAACTTCCTAAATTAGTTAAGTGTGAACATCAACATGTTTATTAAGTGATGTTGCCAACATTTAATTTCAAATTATCCGACACCAAATAGTGCCATTACACCTTTATATTTATTTTAGTTTTATAGTGTTTTTAAAAGTTAAGACATTAAAAAGCATTAAAAAAAAAAATCCAGGTATGAAGGAAGTAAATCACAGCCAAACATGGGTAACCTTGTTGAATTCTCTTGCAATCTCCTTTATAATCAATCATTGCCTCCTTTCTTTTATCTTCATGACACCCAAAATTTGGAGTTTATTCCAGAAACTTACTGAACATGCAGATGTAAGTTTTCCTAAGAAAAATATTAGCTTGTTTTCTTGGGAGGCATAGAGATATTTAGAAGTGTGATTGAAGATGAGTGAAAGATGAAGCCGTGAATGAAATGTAAAATATCTGTGTAACTGCTGCTCCAGAGAATGTCACTGGAAGCGTGACTGCAAGTAATTTATTCCCCATTTCTGGCCACGACCAGTGGTGAGAATGTGAGTATTTTCCCATTCGGCACCTTCTCCTCTCTAGACATGTGCAAACATATGTTTACTCCCCTACCTCCAGTATTCTTGTTAGCATGCAAACTCTGGCAAGCCTCCTTGTCTCTTTGGATGTCTAGAAATAGCAGGTCGTAGGAACTGGAGGCACTTAAGTGGTGTCTGTGACTGATGATGCAAGACATAGAGCCTGGCTCACCTGTGCCCACTCCCCCAGGGCAGTCTCCCTGACAGCTCATCCTGGGGCTGGGGGTATTCAGAGTCCTTGAGTTTCAGGCGCCTCTGTAGCACTTCCTGTGTCGTCCATCCCACCTGTCACCTGGTCTCCGACGAGACACCGCCTTATGAGACCACATCTCAGCCCCAGGGCTCATCTCCAGGAGAGACTCGGTTGCCTTTTCTTCATTTGTTTAATTAGATTGTTTAATATGTAAGAATCAATACACATATGTGTATTTTTACCCACTCAATCGTCTTCCTTTCTGGTTTACATAACTTTTTTGAGATCATTCTTTTTCGTATATTTGTAAAGAACCTCCTTAAGTAGCTGTTTTTAAAATTAATCTTATTATTGGGAGTTCACCTTTCAGCCAAGTTGGTGATAAGGAGTGTGTTGATACAATACCTGAGACATTTAAAAATCTGTAAATATTTTCTCTTCCTTCTCACATAAAATAGCCTCTTTGCTGAATAAACATACTAAGCAGAACATCCTTTTCCCTTCTGTCCAGGGCTCGTAGTGCTGTTGGTCCATGCCACCACAAAAGGGTTTTGTCATGCTACCAAAAAAGACAAAACTAACTTTGATTTGTATTTCCTCAAACATAATCCGCTTCTTGTTCTGGGTTTGTGTACAGAATTCTTCTGGTGTTGTTAGTGTTAATTCTGTGAGGTGACGTATTCCTATTATTCTCATACAGCTTTGTTTCATTTACGGGGGCCATAATGAGGCACTTTTAACTTCATTCTCAGATGCTTTAATCAGTCGTAAAAGTGTATCTTCCATTATTTTTCTAATTATTGATTCTGCGCCTATAATTATTTCTCAACAAACTTCAATATCTTTTGCTTTCATCTAGAGAATCTATAATTTTCTCTCATCATCTTTTCATCTTTTGTTCCTTCAAAGTTTCAGCACAGTCATTCCACACATCTTTGGTTGATTGATGTAAATGTTAATTCTGTATTTTATCACATCTAATGATGTTCTGGTTTATTCTGTATCAGTTATTGTACTGCGACTTTTAAATTCCCAGTCTCTCATTTTTTAATACTCACTCTACCCTCTTTCATACATCTGAGAGCAGATGTCAATAATTTACTGAGATCTGCTTGTGATGCTTGGGTTGCTTTATTTCAGGGGTAATAGAAATTCTCCTGAAATTCTCACTAGCTTATTCTCCCATTTTATGCACGAAAAAAAAATTTTTTTTGACTGTTTCTCCATCACTGTTTTGTATGCTTACTTTCCTGGTACACTGGTTAATCTCTGTTGCTCTGCTGTAAGTATTTTATATCTCTGCCAACTTCACTGGCATTTTGACGGGTTTTGCTTCAGAAATTTTCCTTGCCACATTTGTCACTATCGTTTTCACATGACTCCCAGCTTGCTACTCACCTGGAATTTAATGAATCTCACCTTACTCCTCAAGCATCCACAATTTCTTCATCTAAGTATTTAGTCAAAACCACACTTCTTAAGAGGAGCAAAATACTACTACTGCAATAGGGAAGGAAGTGTGCAAGTGATAAAATGTGTCGGGAATTCAAAAGATAAGAGGTCACTTTAGATAAAATTGGAGTTAGAAATTGCAGAGTCAGACAGAAGATGGATGAGTTTTTTCCTGGTTGTAAAGACTCGTGAGATTTGCAATAACAGAATACTTCAAATGGTGGCAGAATGTGGCTGGGTCTGGTGGGCATGACAAGGCTTTTATGAAGGGTCACCATGAGGACAATAATGAACACAACTGCCATTGATCAAGTGTCTGCTGGATGCTGACAAGAAGTACACACCTTGCCTGCACTGCATTGTTTAATCCTAGAAACCTCATGGGAAAATCAGTATCATTCTCATTTACGGATAAGACAGAAGGTTAAACAATTCTTTCAAGACTCTCATTGAGTAAGCAGCAAAGCCCAGACTCCCTCTTTTATCAATGTGATTGTACTCGTTCATTTAAAAAATGATTTAAAAAATGTTTAACTAATATATAATAATGGTACCTATTTATGAGGTACATGTTTCAATACTGGTATACAATGTGTCATTGATCAAATCATGGTAATCAACATATTCATCACTTCAAATATTTATCATTTATTTGTGTTGGAGACATTTAAGTTCCTGTTTTCTTGCTCTTTTGAAATACACAGCAAATTGTTGTTGACGATAGTCACCCTGCAGTGCTGTCGAACGCTGGAACTGATTCCACTTATGTGACTGGACTTTCGTACCCCAAACCAACCTCTTCTTGTCCACCCCAACCCCGCCTCCATGTTGTCACTTACATGTGGAAACTTAAAAAGTTGATCTCATCGAAGTAGAGAGTTGAACAGTGGCTACCAGGGGCTAGGAGGAGTGTGTCGAGGAGGGGAGGAGGGGGTGGGGGCTAGGAGGAGTGTGTTTTGGGTGGAGGGAGGGAGATGGAGGGCAAGGAAAGAGGGGGGTTGCTTTTTATACCATTTCCAAACCACAGGTGGGCTGAGACAGAGAAAACTAAGCCAGGTCTTCTCGGGAATCCTTTCCAGTGGATGGGGCACATCCAGCTTCTTCGGCTATCTTGAACTGAGACTAATTCTCTCTGTAGCAGGGCAGCACAAAGAGAATTACGGGAATTTATGTACCATTTAAAGCTGACAGAAGGGAGTTGGCAGGGCCCTGAGGGTGGGGATGTCAGTAATACTTAAACTTCCAGAGAACCATCTGGGAGATTTTAGCATGAAACACCAAGTTTCTTGACTTCCTGCCATCTGATGCCATCCCAAGACTGCTGTGTTTTAGAGGAATTGTGCATTTCACTGCCTGGGCAAACTGTGTTTTCCTACTCTGAATCACTAGCAGCTTTGACTTTGTGTAGCACAGGCTGGTAGTCATAGAGTTACATGCGAAATAATGTATGAATCCTCTTCTTAATAGCAGTGCATTGAATTTTATGAGAGACTCCTAGTGTTTATATGTGGGGCTAAACATCTCAAATAAAGCAAGGATAACCCAGAATTAATGATATATATTTCTAACTCCCTTTCTTTTTTTTTTTTTTTTT
>NW_012109252.1:279069-280389 GCF_000951045.1 Mandrillus leucophaeus
CCAAAATGTCATGCAGTTGAAATCTTACGACACGTCGCCTTCTAAAATTGGCTTGTTTCACTTGGTAAAATACATTCAGTTTTCCCCATGTCTTCTCATGGCTTGACAGCTCATTTCCTTTCAGCCCTGAATAATATTCCATTGTCTGAATGTACCACAGTTTATCCATTCACCTGCTGAGGGACATCTTGGTTGCTTCCTAATTTTGGCGATTATGAATAAAGTTGCTATAAACATACACGTGCAGGTGTTTGTGTGGACGTGGACATACTTTTTTTTTTTTCTTTTTCTTTTTTGAGATGGAGTCTCGCTCTGTCTCCCAGGCTGGAGTGCAGCGGTGCGATCCTGGCTCACTGCAAGCTCCACCTCGTGGGTTCCCGCCATTCTCCTGCCTCAGCCTCCCGAGTAGCTGGGAATACAGGCACCGCCACCATGCCTGGCTAATTTTTCTGTATTTTTGGTAGAGACAGAGTTTCACTGTGTTAGCCAGGATGGTCTCGATTTCCTGACCTCGTGATCTGCCAGCCTCAGCCTTCCAAAGTGCTGGGATTTGTGTGGACATACGTTTTCAGCTGCTGGTGGTAAATTCCAAGATATGTGATTATTTCATTATTTGATAAGAATATATTTGGTTTTGTGAGAAGCTTCCGAAGTATCTTCCAAAGTGACTGTACCATTTTGTATTCCCATCAGCAATGACTGTCGTATGTGTTTTTCTGTAGGAAATTTACATGTATATTTATCCGGTCTCTATGGTAGATATATGTGGGCAGGTTGTCGCCTTATCATTAATTATATTTTTAGTTGTTTTATGATTGGCCCTTACAACCTCAGGTGAAAACAACTAAAATTATTTGATAATTTTTATATTCTAAGAAAGTGTGAACTTTCTTTTAAAATGTGTAATCGTTCTTCTTGCAACAGTGTTAATAGTTTCCAGACGTAAACTTGTTTTCATGTTTTTTACGAGGAAATTCACAGTTTGAAAGGCCTTTCTTCTGATACATAATTTGAAATGGAATGAATCAGATACATTATCGCCTCAGATTTCCAGTGTTCCTTCCTGTGTGTTCTGAGTTGTCATTTCTAGCCCATTAATTTCAAACCTACAGTTATTAATTAAAGCATTTGCAAAATATCTTATTCCAGGACGTAGGGCCTTTGTGCTGATTTATATTGTGCTGTCAGTTCTAAATCTTGGAAAATTATAAAATCTTTCTCCTATTCATTTTCCTGCCATCACAGTTTCTGACACAAACATGTTATTCAGAAAAACAAATGTGGTTTACTGAAGAACATCAAAAGGAAAAATAAAAAAAA
>NW_012109252.1:280768-284881 GCF_000951045.1 Mandrillus leucophaeus
GCATGTGTGTGAGTGTGTGTGTGCATGTGTGTGTGAGCGTGTGTGTGTGTGTGAGAGCATGTGTGTGTGTGAGCATGTGTGTGTGTGTGAGCGTGTGTGTGTGTGAGCGTGTGTGTGAGCGTGAGAGCGTGTGTGAGCGTGTGTGTGTGCATGTGTGTGTGAGCGTGTGTGTGTGTGAGCATGTGTGTGTGTGTGCACATGCACAGAGGGAAAGATCATAGCGATCAATTGATATATTTGGATTATTTTGGTTTAATTGAATCAGGAGAAGCGGTCTCTTTATTTGAATGGACCCATATCGAATGAATTTTTTTTCAGTAAATTGAAATTATATAGTATATTTTATTTTTGATTTTGGGGAAATGTTTTCGTTTTGTTTATAAATTAATATTTTATCAAGGAAAATATATATTATCTGAATCAAAGTAACAACAGTATTTCTTTCCTGAAAAATCATTTATATACTTGAAAATCATTTATATAAATGAAAAATCATTTATATACTTATTGGGTCATTCTTATCATCTTGCAATATCCTCCATTAAAAGAAAAAAATCCTGACACATTCTTACTTCATTCATGTTAGTTAAGATATCTTAGAGATCTCCAGAACTTATTCCACTTCCTCACATCCCCTTCTGCCAATCCAGTTTAGCGCTTCTTCCATCCCTACAACTCTGCTGTTCTTCCTTGCCATGGTTATCCATGTCCTCCATCCAGTCAAGTCCACACGTCTCATCTTAGAGCTCATCTAATTCACATTCTTAGTAGCATTCAACACATTTGATCACTCCCTCCTTCTTAAGATCTTTAGTTGTATGGATTTTTCACAAAACACCATATTCTTGGTGTCCTCCCTATCACAGATTCTTCTTTGTCGTTTCTTCCTCAATTCCTTGACCTCTAGATATGAAAGAGACTGCAGCTCATCCTCATTCCTCTGCCTTTCATGTGCCTTCCTTGGATACTCTGACAGAGTGTTAGTATTTTAGGTGGCATCTATGGTTAGGGACCCCCATTTATGTGTATCGAGTCCTGAATCTTTCCCAAGCTCCACACTGTTTTTTCTAAATGCTCACTGTACACCTTGGCTTGAAAAAAAAGACCATCTAGAAATGTCTAAAAGTCATGCAAAGCTTAGCAGACGTCAATATGGCTAGCAAGAGTGCCCAGCACTCACCTCCTTCATAAAGAAGAACCGAAATGACAAGTAGATAAGTACAGTGTCTAGGGGAGAACACTGTAGTGAAGCAACAGAGAAAAGAAGACCCTCTGAGGCATGAAAACTCAAGACGGCAGCATGAAGATGAATGTGAAGTGCCAGGATAGGATCTGTTCAGTGCCAAGAATGGGCTCCTCACTGGAGGGAGAAGGTAAGTGGGAGATCCCCAGCAGGCCACTTTCCCAGCCCAGATGCCTGCATTCAGAGCTTCAGAAAAGCCTCACAGTCCTCACAGGCCCTGAGCCAAGGGTAAGGAGCTGCCTGGAGTCCACATGGCTGTATTGCTCCAGGGAGAGGATTCACGCCAGGTTCCTCTCTCATTCCCTGGGCCTCAGGCTGCTGCAGCATGGTGCCATTTTCAGGACAGAATAAATATCAGAGTATATCCTGCCCATGGGGTCAGTAGCCCCTGCATCTCCACATCTTGAGAACCCAGCCATCATCCCACCACAGCCAAGCAGAAGGATGCAGGGCCATGACCCCAGCTGGACTCAGTGGTACAAACATGAACCCAGCACTCAAGTGCATGAAGTAACCTACACCACAGGTGGTCTAGCAGCGTTGGGAGGCCACTGTCAAGACAGAGGGAGCCAAAGTGCATGCTCCCCAGGGCCTGAGAGTTGAATTCCTGAGGCCCATCACCAACAACCACCCTGGCTGTATGCCTCTTGCAGGAGACCAAGGACTGGTCTTTTGGGTACTGCTGCCACCAGTGAACACTCCCCACCCACAAGCAGTGGACTTGCTGAATGCCCACACACGCTTCCCGGGGACCCAAGGACCAGCCCACCTGAGGCCAACCACTGCCACAAAACTTGTTCCTCTGAGAAGCAGAGATGCCACATGTGACCTTCTGTATCCCCAAAACAAGCCCACCCAGAAGTCTCCGTCTGCAGTAGAGTTGAACCAACGCTTCCAGAAACACCTGCAGCCGAGGCTACTCAGGCAGCCACAAAAACTGCAGACATTGATTACAACCAAATAAATAACATGAAGACTACGCTACTGTACTCATGCAGAATACAAACCAAGGCGCCCTACCCAACTGACACCATGAGACACATCTACAGGAAAAAGTTTTTCACTACTAAAACTACCCTCTAAAATTAGGAGCAATTGTGTTTTGTCAGATGTATAGATATCAATGTAGGAATACAAGAAATGTCTAAAAAGCAAAAATCATGACACCCACAAAGGAACAAAATCATTTTCTAATACCAAATCCCAAAGAAAAGGACAGCTACAAAATGCCTACACATTTTTAAAACTAATGATCTTAAAGATATGCCATGAAAATCAATAGAATAAAAATAGACAATTCAAAAAAGTTAGGAATAACAATTCATGATCTGAATGAGAAATTCAACAAAGAGATATTACACAAAAAGAACTAAGCAGAAATCTTGAAACTGAAGAATAAAATGAATAACATTTAAAAAATAAAATCATGAGCTTCAACAACAGACTAGATCATGATGAAAAAAGAATTTCTGAACTTGGGGACAGGATTTTTGGAATAAACCAATCAGACAAAAATAAAAGAATAAATAAGAATAAAGATTGCCTACAAAATGTGTGGAACAAAATGTAGTGGGCAAATATTCCCATTATGGGAATTCTAGAAGGAGAAGACATCAGAAAAGGTGTAGGATATATGTATAATAAAATAATAGCTGAAAACTTCTCAAATTTTTAGAGAAATATGTACATTCAGATCCAGGAGGCTCAAAGATCACCAAACAGATCCAATGCCAAAGATGTTCTCCAAAGAGCATTATAATCAAACTGTCAAAGTCAAAGACAATTCTTCCTTCTATTCTAGTGATTTTGTAATTTTCTCAAGAAAAAGAAAAATAAATATTTGAGGTTATGGATATCGCAGTTATCCTGATTGATCATTAGACTTTGTATAAATGTATCAAAGTACCACATATACCCCCAAAATATCCACAACCTGGTGTAGCAATATAATATACATATTTAAATACTTCAAAGACAAAAAGAAGTCTAAAAACAGCAAGAGAAAACAGTCAAGTCAAATATAAGCAAAAAGCCCCCAGACTAACATTAGATTTCTCAGCAGAACCCTTACACAGGCTAGGGGAGAACAGAGTGATATAATGAAAATGCTTAAAGAAAAAAGAAAAAAAAAAGCCAAGAATACTATACCCAGCAAAGCTATACATTAGAGATGAAGCAGAAATAAAATTATTCCCAGATGAGGAAAAGCTAATAAAAATTTATCACTACTGGAATGGTCCTACAAGAAATGCTCATGGGAGCCCTTCATCCGAAAGTGAAAGGATGATAACCACCATCGTGAAGACACACAGTACAGTCATATTCACTGGTAGAGCAGACAAATAAATGAGAAAGAAATAAAACCGTATCACTATGGAAAACCACCAAACCACAAAGATAACAAAGAAGAGCATGAGAATGGAACAAAGGATGTACAAAACAACCAGAACAGAATTAACCAAGTGACAATATAATTTAAAAAGCTATATCCAAGTATATACTGCCTTTCAGAAACTTGCTGCACCTGTAAAGACACACGTAGACTAAAACTGAAGACATGACAAGAGATTGTCCATACAAACAGAAACCAAAAACTAGCCGGAAGAGCTCTACATTTATCAAATCACATGGACTTTAAGTGAAAAAAATGTGAAATAGCTGGGTATGTTGTCCCTCTAATCCCAGATACCTAGAAGGGTGAGACATGAGAAAGCTTAAACCCAGGAGACAGAGGTTGCAGTGAGTTGAGATTGCACCACTGCACTCCAGCCTGGGTGACAGAGCAAGACTGTGTCTAAATAAATAAATAAATAAATAAATAAATAAATAAATGGAAAGGAAGATGAAAAAAATGTAAAATGAGATAAAGA
>NW_012109252.1:286921-287851 GCF_000951045.1 Mandrillus leucophaeus
TTCATACAGTGTGAATCCTATCCGTACTCATTACAAATCGGCCAAACATGACACCCAAACCTTAATGAATTATCATCGCTTCCCACCAGAATTTTAATCAAGTCAGCACTGGGTTCACATGTGAGAAAGGAAACTACCAGGTCTCAATGATGATTCTTCAGTTTTAAAATTATCTGATTATCAGATGATGGTCACTTACAAACTGATTCATGAGAAACAAAACAATAGAAATAAAAATATCAGGTGCTACGTTTCACATGCAGTATTTCCACTGGTTTGCAACAGCTGTCAACCTCGACACCTGTGTCAAATCGGATTGCTGAAATAATGTGTTCATACAAACACTGCAATTTGAAATAGTAGGTTTTTAAAAATAAATCATAATGACTGTATTACTAATTTTAGTAAGAATTTCAGGTAGCAAATTTAATGTATTCCTTATTGGCATTGCTTGGAAAAGCACCTGTTTAGAGCCTGTTGGAACTGTGGACATGGACTTGGGTATTAGTGGGAAGTCTGTCGTCCCTATGCTACCACTTACCCTTTTCTTTCAAGCTTAACAAACAGGCATTTGGTACTTTTCTACACTGTTTCAGAATTTCTGTTTCATTCTAACATAGAGCTTATTAAAATGTACTTCCAATATTACAGTTTCTGTTCCTCCTGTCCCATCCCTCTTCCTCCTTCCTTTCTCACACCCTCTGCATCTTTCTCGTTACGTCTCTCTCTCTCTCTCACTTATATATCCATCTATCTGTGTATCATCTGTCATTTTTCCATCCGCGCATCCATCCATCCAGTCTATCATCTATTTACTATCTGTCATCCATCCATCTATCTATCTATCTATCTATCTATCTATCTATCTATCTATCTATCTATCTATCTATCTATCTATTATCACCATTTATCTATCTATCTATCTATCTA
>NW_012109252.1:287901-289748 GCF_000951045.1 Mandrillus leucophaeus
GATGAAAAAAATGTAAAATGAGATAAAGATAAAAATAATGTATAATAATTATAAACATATATGCACCCAACACTAGAGATCCCAGATATACAAAGCAAACATTATTGAAGGGAGAGATAGACCCCAATATAATAATAGATGTGGACTTAACATCCTACTACTCTCAGCATGGAACAGATTATCTAGACAGAAAATTAATAAAGAAGTGCTCAACTATATTGTAGACCAAATGGACCTAACAAACATTTATAGAGCATTTCATCCAACAGCTGTGGAATACACATTTTTCTCATCAGCACATGAACATTCTTCAGGGCTGATTGTATGTTATCCCACAAAACAAGAGTCAATAAATTTTTTAAAAGTCAAAATTATATCAAGTATCTTTTTTTGACCACAACAGATAAAATTAGAAATAAATAACAAGAGAAACTTTGGAAACTGTGCAAATACATAGAAATTAAACATGTTCCTGAGTATCCAATGGGCCTGTGAAGAAATAGATCAATGGATCTGTAAAGAAATTAAGAAGAAAATTTAAAAATAATTTTTTTTTTCTTTTGAGTTGGAGTCTCACTCTGTTGCCCAGGCTAGAGTGCAGTGGTGCAATCTCGGCTCACTGCAACCTCCACCTCCCAGGTTCAAGCGATTCTCCTGCCTCAGCCTCCCAAGTAGCTGGGGCTATAGGCATATGCCACCATGCCCAGCTAATTTTTACATTTTTAGTAGAGACAGGGTTTCACTCTGTTTACCAGGCTGGTCTCAAACTCTTGTCCTCGTGACCCACCCACCTTGGCCTCCCAAAGTGCTGGGAAATAAAAATAGAAACACAACATACTAAAACCTATGAGATACAGTAAAAGCAGTGCTAAGAGGGTATTTTATAGCATTAAACACCCATATCAAAACAGTAGAAAGATTTCAAATAAACACTCCTAGCTCTGCAGCCTGGAGGAGTTGATGTTCCGCGAGTTCTTGTAGGGTGAGGCCAGTGCTTCCCTCCACGGACAAGTCACGTGGTGTCTGCCCTCAATGCTTACAGGGAGCTCTGCAGGGCAGGCAGAACAGCAAACCAACCGAAAGCGTCAACCCAGGGAATATTATGAAGGGGAATAAGGATTTTGGCAAAGCAACTAGCTTTCTTGGACAGAGTGGGCTGTGGAACCATGGCTGAGGGAGGAACATTAAGCAGGGACTTAAGAAAAATGGCAGGAATAGAAATCCAAACATGCATGTTCTCACTTACAAGTGAGAGCCAAACAATGAGAACACATGGACACAAGGAGGGGAACAACCCACACTGGGGCCTGTTAGGAGAGCTTTAGGAAAAAGAGCTAATGCATGCTGGGCTTAATACCTAGGTGATGGGTTGACAGGTGCAGCAAACCACCATAGCATGTGTTTACCTATGTCCCAAACCTGCACATCCTGCACATGTACCCTGGAACTTAAAAATAAATAATAAAATAATTATAGGTATATATGTGTGTGTTTGTGTATATATGTGTGTGTATGTATATGTATGTGTGTATATATATGTATATATGTTTATATATGTGTGTATATATGTGTGTATTTATATGTGCATATGTGTGTATACATATGTGTATATATATGTGTGTGTGTGTGTGTGTGTATATATATAGAGAGAGAGAGAGAAATATGGAGCATCCAGTTCCAGGGACAGCTGAGGGAGTCCATGCAAGACATAAGGAGGGTGCATATGTTGGAGGAACTAAAACCATTTTGGCTCAATGTCATTGAAGTTGCTCACAACTTGAAACGTATTATCCTTTTGTCTTCACTTTTCATTGGCATCTCTGGCTCTCTTTTACTATGAAAGAATT
>NW_012109252.1:292048-299609 GCF_000951045.1 Mandrillus leucophaeus
CGGGAGGTGGAGCTTGCAGTGAGCTGAGATCGCGCCACTGCACTCCAGCCTGGGTGACAGAGTGAGACTCCATCTCAAAAAAAAAAAAAGTCATGGGAAGTACCTACTGTTCTAAGTCACTGTTTTGTACCTTCTATTTAGGTCATCAAACTTGCCTTTGAAGAATTTGAGCTGGAGCGAGGCTATGACACCCTGACAGTCGGTGATGCTGGGAAGGTGGGAGACACCAGATCGGTCTTGTACGTGTGAGTATGTTCTTGAGCTTCTTCTCCTGTTATGCATGCAGTGCGGGGCACGGTGGATGGAGATGAGATTCTGCT
The DNA here is from genome assembly GCF_000951045.1 of Mandrillus leucophaeus. NCBI lineage: Eukaryota > Metazoa > Chordata > Mammalia > Primates > Cercopithecidae > Mandrillus > Mandrillus leucophaeus. Next base: position 292,369 of record NW_012109252.1, read on the forward strand.
ACTGGCTTGCAATTCGGCCTCAGGTGTTTGGTTAGTGCCATTTATGGCTAATCTAGTGGCCTGCAATCTGATTTCGTATGAGAATAAAATATGAGTATAATTTAGGATTATGTTTTATCTGTTTCATTTGTTTTCCTTCATTAAAAATATGTTTATGACAAAAATTAGTACACTCATGAGGCAGCAAAAAATAATACATTTTTCAAATCAACTCCCCTTTCTTTTTTTTTGAGACAGAGTCTCACTCTGTCACCCAGGCTGGAATGCAGTGGTCCGATCTCAGCTCACTGCAACCTCCACCTCCCAGATTCAAGCATTTCACCTGCCTCAGCCTCCTGAGTAGCTGGGATTACAGGTGTGCACCATCATGCCAGGCTAATTTTTGTATTTTTAGTAGAGATGTGGTTTCCCCATGTTGGCCAGGCTGGTCTCAAACTCCTGACCTCAGGTGACTTGCCCACTTCAGCCTCCCAAAATTCTGGGATTACAGTGTGAGCCACCGCGTCCAGCCAACCCCCCCTTTTTTAAACTCTCTCCTCTGCTTCCCTGTGATGTTACATTATCAGGGTTTTTAAAGAAGTGCAGATGCTTTCTAGTTTGGGAAATATAGGTCTTTTTTGGAATAATGTCATACACCTTTCCACGCTTTCTGTAAAACTTCATGATAAAGTAACAGACATCATGGGGAAAAGTGTTGGGGGTGACTCAGTGTACCTCTGAAGAACTCTGTTTCCAGAGTCTTAGCAAGAATGGTGACAGCCCTTGCTCTGAACATTTGCAGACTGATCCCACTTCTCAGTTTTTACCAGGATCACAGACTGTTCTGCAGCCCTCTGACCTGGGCATCCGCTTTAGCTACGTCCAGAGAGACGGCCTCAAAGACAGTTTCTGTCCGTTTTATCAGACCTGGTGTATCAAAATTAGGAAAAGTGATTTGGGGGTGTACTTCCTCTATGTTTTTAGCAGAAAGGAAATACCCGCCTCATCTGCCTTTGCCACTCCACAGATAGCTTCTCTTCATGATGTAGACCTTGAAACCACTAAACCAGAGCATCTTTCATTAATGGAAAGTGTTCTGCAGGTGTTCGTCTTGGTTTCTTTGTCGTCTTGTGTACTACTGAGGATGCCTCTTCATTTGTGAGGAAGCTCCCCCCGGTAGCATCCCATATTTCTATGCTAGAAAAAAAGGTGCAGTCTATTATGCTCACCTGATCCCCTTATTTATTGATTACTTATGAGACAATTCACACATTGAAAAAGCTCTAGCCAACTGTTCTGTATATTCCCTTAAAAATCGATAAAGCCAGAATAGGACTCCACCAGGAACGTGCCTCCTTCCTTCATTGTATCTTGAATACTTTGCAAGAGAACACGTACTTCTAGCTTATCTTCCTGCTGGCGTATTCCAACTATTACTAATCATCATAATTGAAATTATGTTGCTGGACCACAACTTATGATAATAATGATGAGGACAACACTAGTAATATCATAGCTAACTTTTATGTATCTCTTACGCACCATGCACTGTGTTAAATGCATAATACATTTTACCTTATCTGATCTTTACTATAATCCTGGGAATTTGGGGCTAATAATATCATTGTTTTGTCAGTGATGAAGCTGAAGTTTTGATAGGTTAAAGGATTTACCCCAATTCACAAACCTAGTGTATGCTGAGGCAGGGATTCCAACTCAGGGATGTGATATTGTTCCAGGATCTGGAGTCTTCATCGCCTGTAGACCTACCATGATTTTAACCTGGTTCCCTTTGACAGTCTTTTGCATCTGACGCTCACACCCCCACCCCATTATTTCACTTCCACAAGCAGCTGTGAAGTGAATGTCTTTGTATGTAGACGTTGGCATACTTGTTTGGTATACCTTCAGGAACATTTCCAGCGAGGAATTTTGGGATGAAGAGGCATCTTCATTTACACTGTTATGTTTCTCCAATTATCCCCCCCCAAAATTTATATAAACCACAGTGGAATATAAAGGATCCTATTTTTCCACACCCTTGCCAAATGATGACTCTTTTTTGTTGACAAATTACTAGGTTTAAAAAAATAGGCTTTTTTTATTTTTAAAAACAGAGTCTTACATCTGAGGGCCCAGATACCTATATTTTGAGCAAGCCTCCAAGGTGATCGTCACACACACTGGCTGCCTTTGACCTGGGACAGTGCTGGGAACAGCACCACAGTGGATAGAAACGAGCCGGCAAGTCAAAGACAGAGTTTCTGGCTCCAGCTATTTGCTATCCCCATGACCCTGAGGGAAGTCATTCTCCCTCTCTCTACGTCTCTTTTCCTGGCGGTAAAATATGTATAATAAACTTTTCCAGCCTCTGGAAATGAGAAAAATGAAATAATGCATGCGAACACTCCAGAGAGCTGAAAAATGTAACCCACACATATTATTATTACCAAAACACCTAATTTAAGAGAGGATGTCACTAAAATAAATGAGGAAAATTGTTAAATACCGGCAACATTTAAAATATAAATGCAGCTAGGTGATGCCGTATGAAATCCCTTAGGTTATTATTAAAGATCTACAATCATACACTCATTTTTTAATGCGATTTGTTGTTAAGAAAGCAATTGCAAACTCTGTATTACATTGACATAAGGGTTATTAAAGCCTTCTCTCAATGGCTTGAATCTATAAATGAAAAACTAAATAGCCGACTGAATCAAACTGAGATGCCCTTTGGGAGACAGTGTAACCAGGACCAGCGGGGCATTTAATCAGCCGCAGAAGAGGAAGGAAAAACCACTGATATATGTCCTCAGTGTACCAGATCACAGAAAAATAACAGAACACAGTCAGAGAATCACAGCTGGTCTCTTTGAATAAACAGGTAATTTCAGGTGCTACATCAACAAATACTTTTGGGTACTTATATGCAAACATTCTTCCCAGCATGGAGTCTAACATCTAATTGGAGAAATGACGGATACACTGGAATAGTTTAAATACTAGTCAGTATATGAAGTCAGAGGGTCACATGACACACATTTTAAATAAAGCAGCAGTTTAAAACCTCTTCATGGCAGACTGGCATTCACTACTTTAAACTCAGTATTTTGTGGGTTTCCTTCTTGTGGGAAATATGGAATTCTAGTTAAATCTGGATTATAAGAGAAATTTGGAAAATGAAATAGACTAAAAGTAGATCGCTCACCCTAAATAGGGTTTTAACATTTCTTATTTCTGAAGAGAAATTTGGAAAATGAAATAGCCTAAAAGTAGATCGTTCACCCTAAATAGGGTTTTAAAATTTCTTATTTCTGGTAATGATTTTTCATTTTCTTAATTTTTATGACACAATATGGAAGAATAAAAACATTAAGGAACTCCTTCAATAATCCACCTTCCCTGAGAAGTGGATGAAGAAACTTGGGTCATATTTATAGAATGTCAGACTTAAAAGAAAATTAAGTAACTTTCTTTGCAAATGTCTGTTGAGTTCTTTCCAAGCACATCTATTGAGATTGTTCTTGAATTTAATTTGCAGAGGAACTGCATGGAGAGGTATGGCCTTCCCCGGACTTCCTCTGGCCTTTGCAGCTATTAGCCATTGGTCACCAGGGGATTTCATTAATTTCGGATGTTCTGTGGGCGGCAGGCACAGGTTACAGTTTTAAAATGCCCGTCCGTCTACGAGAATGAATAGTCAATATTATTGGAGACATCTGTGAGCACGCAGGGTAGCCTCTGCCTAACCAGATATGTGGATTAACAAATCAGGATCCTGGTTCTTTCTTAGGGCTGGATTCATCCATTTTTGGTGAAACTACTTCTTGCTCCCAGACACTGCCTGGTGTGGCTGAGACTTCATTTCTCCCTGCTGTTTTCCGCTGATCCTGATTCAAAGGGCATCATTCTCTTTTTCTTAAAGACTGCTGAAGAGCCATAAAAAAGCAGACACTATGCACAGACGTGTGCGTGTTTGTGTGCATATCTTCATGTATCTTTAATGTTATCACAGAGTTAATCACTAAACATTTAGTGCTTTGGGGGAAAGCATAAACAATTGATGTTGGTAATAAAGATATAAAGATATTGACTTAAATACATCCTAGATTTAAAAAAAAAATCAGAAAACATGATTAGAAATCAAACCAATTAGAAACAAGATTCTTAAAACTCTGGAATCACATGATCCCAACTATTTTTCTGTATATTATCTTTCACATAATGGCACAGCCTGTGAGTCTGAATGCCACTGATAATATAGACAGACTCAACTGTTTGAACCCTGTTCTTGACTTAAAGTCTATCCATTGTTAGCTTTTCTTTCCTGGCCTCTTATCTGGAAGCTTTCTGGCTTGATTCTTTGAATAATTATTTATTGAATGCCAAATATTATGCTAGGCCTCAGCTAGGAGACAGAGAGAAAGAATAAGCCATTGTCCTAGCCTTGAGGACTAATTAGCCTACTGATATAAATTTCACATAATTAGCAATATGAATCTATATTATTAATAGTAAGAGTGCTAGTATTGCTATAAATTTTATATGATATTTTATACTACGAGAAGCATGCTATCTTCTTCATACATTTATCTATTGGTTTTAGCCTTGAATGTAAGAGGTCAAAAGAAATGTTATTGGCCAAGCATGGTGGTACACGCCTATAATCCCAGAACTTTGAGAAGCCGAGGAGGGAGAAATACTTGAGACCAGAAGTTTGAGACCAGCCTGGGCAACATGATGAAACCTTGTCTCTACAAATAATAATAATAATAATAATAATAATAATAATAATAATTAGCCGGGCGTGATGGTGCATGCGTGTAGTCCCAGCGACTCAGGAGGCTGAGGTGAAAGGATCGATTGTGTCCAGGAGATCAAGGCTGCAGTGAGCTATGATCACCCACTGCACTCCAGCCTGAGCAACAGAGCAAGACACTGTTTCAAAAAGAAAAATAATAATAATAATAATAATAATTTTATGGGTTTCTAAACATTTATTTGGTTTGAGGTTAGAAAAAAGTCATCTCTTCTAAGTATATTTTGATTGCATCTGTAGGGTCTTTTTTTTTTAGTCTTTTGTGTCTACAAAGTAAATTACTCATAAAATATACATCTCTAATGGGATACAAACAAGTTTAAAAACATATAAACCATTAATATCAAAATGTTGATGGGAACTTGTTGTAAAAAATTGGTAATGTTACTAAATGAGGTTTGAACAATGCCTTGAGGATTTATACGATTTCTGGGAAATCACAAAATATTCCATGGGATTCTTTTAGCACTTATTGCAATTTATAAGCTTCCAGGAACTCTTAAAAACATTCACAAATAATTTTGGCATTAAAAAGGGACCCCTGTTCTTGACAATGTATTTGTAGGTATCTCATTTGAAAATTCTATCTATCTGGCAATTCAATTATTCTAAGTAGATAAATGTAAGAATTCTAAATATTTATACACCAAATTTACCCGATACTTTGGTGGGTGTAAAATATCCTCCTTGTGACTAGATGCATCAATTTATATATGGTATTCCTAAAATATGCCTTAAATTTATGCTGATAATACATCAATCACTGTTGTCTGAAGAGAGCTGCCCAGTTACTAGAATAACCAAGTTGCTTCCGTATAATTGCTAGCACAGTCTTGGCCTTCTCCTGTAGTGATGGTTACTCGGCCTGGTTAGTAGAGTGTTGTTATGCCAGGTGAGTGCTTTTGTGTCACCTTCTGTGTGTGACAGGTTCAGGACCTGTCTCTTATACACATCTTTGTGTCACCTTCTGTGTGTGACAGGTTCAGGACCAACTTCCCAGAATCAAGGAGAATTGAGTAGCCAGCCTTTCGTCGTTACCACTGGAGAGTTCAGACATTGGCACACCTCTCCGGACACCCTTTGTGGTTTGGGTTTCCTCTTCCTAGAACCCTGTCGCTAGGGGAATAAACAAACCGCTGGGCTTTAGCATTTTGGATCTGGGGAGAGCTGCAGTGGAGCTATCTGAGAAAGCCAGCACAGTCAGGGACCTTGGGGACCCATCGGACGTGTCTTGAGGGCAACCTTCCTACAGGGAAGAAGAAGCCATAGGTCTCACAGGAAGCTGAGCCCAAGGGCAGCTCCTGCTGCAGATAAGGTGGGGCTCCATTTCAGCTCATTTGGGGTCCAGGCAGCTGAGTGAACAGCAGGAGTCATTTCCAGCTGTTCTGGCTGTTTTGTCACAGGTACAGACTCACTGTGGCTATTTTCTCTAAGGAGCCAAAAAATACATGCCTGTTTTTATAGACCCAGAAGACCTAGGAATCTCTTCCATAATTCATGAGTCAAAACATTTAAATATTTTATTCTTTGTTTTTTAATCTTAAATTAACATCGAAGACTGTTATTATTTTGGGGAGATAAGTCCATTAAAAGAATAGATGGTGTGTATTTATAGTGCAGCATCCCTGACTCCCTCTCGTATGCCTTTTACCCTCAAAGAATTGTTGCATCAAATAGAATGGTAGATAAAAAATAGTTTTAAAAAGGTTAAAAGTACAGTACCAGGAGAAGGTAATATTATATTACTATAGTTATCATCACTGTCTTAATATAATAAAACATCCAGAGTTCTGCCATGTTCAGAATGAAATTTAAAAATGAAATGTAATGGAAAGGAAGAAGGAAAGAGGAGACTGAACTGTCATTTAGTGCACCTGTATCGTTTATTGACAAACTTGTGACAAAGATATCATTTCTATCTGCTAGACGCAGACAAGGAGCGCTGGAGTTGATAGTCACTGAGGAAAAAAAAAAAAAAAGGCTGTCTAATTGCTCATTGAACCCCTGGTGTTAATACAAAGGGATCTTTGTAGACTTTGTCCGGATCCCCAGTGGAAACGTTTTGCAAATCCATAGTAAAATGTCACAACCAGGATATTCACCTTGATATGATCCACTGATCTTATTCAGATTTCCTGTTTTATTTTATTTTATTTTATTTTTATTTTTATTTACTTATTTATTTATTTATTTTTTGAGGCAGAGTCTCGTTCTGTCACCCAGGCTGAAGTGCAGTGGCACAATCTCAACTCACTGCAACTGCCGCCTCTCAAGTTCAAGGGATTCTTATGCCTCAACCTCAGAAGTAGCTGGATAACCAGCATGCACCATCATGCCCAGCTAATTTAATTTCCCGTTTTATTTGTATTCATTTGTGTTTCTCTCTCTCTCTCTCTCTCTCTGTGTCCCATTTTATTTATATTCATTTGTTTCTCTCTCT
>NW_012109252.1:299674-301793 GCF_000951045.1 Mandrillus leucophaeus
TGTGTGTGTGTGTGTGTGTGTGTTAGTATGAAGTTCTATACAATTTCACTACCTGTTTAAGTTCATGTATCCACCACAGTCAAGACACAGGTATTCTCTAATACCCCAACGGTCCCTCATGTTTTCTTTAATAATAATAGCCAACTCCCTGTTTTCTACAGTTAAACCTGACCCCTGCCAACCATTATCTCCACTCCAGCTCTAAAATTTTGTCATTGCAAGAACGTTCCATAATTAGAAGCATGTAGTGCCTTACCTTCTATGATTGCTTCTCACTCAGCAAAATTCCCTGGATGTTGTGTACTGCAATCGTTTCTTCCCGTTTGTTGCTGACTAGTATTTTGAGGTATGAATGTTGCACAGTTTCTTTTTAGTCACCCACTGACGGACACCAGGATTGCTTCTAGTATTTGACTATTACGAAGAAAGCTACTATGACATTTGTGTATAGGTTGTTGTGTAAACGTGAGTTTTTATTTCTCTTGGAAAATTACTGAGGAGTGTGATTGCTTGAGTTGTATGTTGGTTGTATATTTAGTTTTGTAGGAAACTGACCAACTATTTTCCAGCATAGTTCTCCCACGTCACAGCCCATGACGTTAAGTGGCTCTCATGCTCACGCCGGCCCCAAAATTGGTTTTATCATCACTTTTTCTGCTCCAAAAGGTGTGTAGTGACACCTCTTTGTGGTTTAAATTTGCATTTTAACCACTGACCGCTAATGATGGTGAGCATTTTGTCAGGTGCTTATTTACTATCTGACATCCTCTTTGGCAAGATGTCTAAGTCTTTTTCCCATTTTCTAAGTGGATGTTTCTTACCATTAAGTTTTGAGAACTCTTTGTATAGTCAAGATATTAGTACTTTGTAGAATACATGGTTTGCAACTATTTTTTTCTCAGTCTGCCGTTTGTCTTTTTACTTTCTTCATGTGGGTTTCAACACATGGCAAAAGCTTTTAATTTTGGTGGAGTCAAATTTATGGGCTTTCCCATAATGGCCAATGTTTTGGTGTCAAGTCTAAGGATTCTTTGCCTAGCTGTACTTGACAGAGGAGTCCTCCTATACATTTTCCTAAAAGTTTTACAGTTTTACATACTACGTTTCAGTCTCTTATCCCTTTTGAGTTAGTTTTTGTATATGGCGTGAGACAGAGGTTGAGGTTCCTGGTTTGCCCTGCAGTTCCTGTGTCCAGTGGTTCAGGAGCATTTGTTGAAAGGACTCTCCTTGCTCCATTGAATTGCTTTTCTGCCTTTGTCAAAGATTAGTTGAACATATTTGTATGGATCTATTTCTGAGTTCTCTGTTCTGTTATATTGATGTGTGTCTAGTCCTCTACCAATGCCACACATTACTGATTACTGGAACTGTTTAGTAAATGTTAAGATCAGGTGGAGTGACGCTTCTCACCTTATTCTTCTTTGTCAAGAGACTTAGCTGTTCTAGGGCAGGTGCCACTCCACATGGGTTTGAGAATACCATGTACATATATACATGTATACTCCCAGCAAGGCTTCATAAAAACATTGCTGGATTGTGATAGGAATTACATTAAAGCTATTGATAAATTTGGAGAAAACTGACATGTTTGTGATGTTAAGTCTTTCAACTCATGGGCACTATATATCCTGCGAATCATCAAATGTTTCTTTTTTGGTGTTAGCTCATATATCACGTTCTTTCTTTAGCCTCTTCCGATGGTGGATGACATTGATTGATTTTTTAAAAAATTGACTCAGCCTTGCATAAATGGAGTAAATTCTACTTCATGATTGTGTATAATTTTTTGTACATTGTTGGATTCACTTTTCTAATATTTTGTTGAGGATGTTTTCAACTACATTCATAAAAGATATTGGTCTATAGTTTTCTCTTTCTTTTTTGTACTGCCTTTGTCTGGCTTTGGTATCAGTTTAATACTAGCCTCATTATAAGATTTTAATGGCTATAAAATATTTTCTCTTTTGTTACTTTTTGCAAGAGTTTGTGAAAACGTGATGTTAATTGTGCCTTATAAATTGGTAGAATTTTCTAGTGACACCATCTGGATCTGAGGATTCTGTTTTTGGAGAACATGTTAGCTATAACATTAATTTCTATAATAAAGGACTATTCAGAT
>NW_012109252.1:305993-306615 GCF_000951045.1 Mandrillus leucophaeus
TATGCCTGGGTCATTGACTTTGACATGTATTTTAAGCCTCATGTAATTGGGTAATTTTTTTTAATACATTCTGCCTTTTTCTGACATTTGAGTGGCATATCTAGACCATTTATATTTAAGGTAATTATTGATAGGTTTAGTGCTTTGTCTGGCATTTTATTATTTGTTTATTTCTGTTTCTCATTCCCCTTTTATTGCTTTTCTTGCCTTCATAAGGGTTATTAAGTTTTGTTTTCTAATTCTTTCTTGGCTTATTTATGGTATATTTTCATGTATTTCTTTGTAGCTTTCAAAGTGATTGTTCTGGGCATTACAGTAAACATATGTGACTTGTAATAGTCTAGTGATACATGTGTTTCCTGCTGTAACTATAGAGTATTCCACAAACTCGGTGGCTCAGAACAGCAGAAATTTGTACTCTCAGTTCTGGAAGCCAGAAGTCCAAGTCAGGTTTGCTAGGCCAGCATCAAGATGTGGGCAGGGCTGGAACCACTTCAAAGGCTCTGGGAGAGAATTCATCCCTTCCTTCTTCCAGCTTAGGGCAGCTGCTGGCATTCCTTGGCTTGTGGCCACATGAACCCACTCTGCACTCAGAGTCATGAGAGCATCTTCTCCTCTGCCT
>NW_012109252.1:311815-313139 GCF_000951045.1 Mandrillus leucophaeus
TTTGGTATCAGTTTAATACTAGCCTCATTATAAGATTTTAATGGCTATAAAATATTTTCTCTTTTGTTACTTTTTGCAAGAGTTTGTGAAAACGTGATGTTAATTGTGCCTTATAAATTGGTAGAATTTTCTAGTGACACCATCTGGATCTGAGGATTTTGTTTTTGGAGAACATGTTAGCTATAACATTAATTTCTATAATAAAGGACTATTCAGATTGTATATTTTATCTTGGTTGAGTGTCGGTAATTAATAGTTTTTGATAAATCAGTTTATATTTAATAACACGTTGAATTTATGAATGTAAAGTTGTTTATAATATTTCCTTATTATCTTTATAATGGCTGATGAATCTGTAGTAATATCTACTATTTTATTTCTGATATTTGTAATTGTTCCCTTCTATCTCTCTATCTCTTGCTTTCTCTTTTTCTGACTTTCTGCTAGTATTCTTATGGGTTCATCAATTATTTTTCAGAGAAAATATTTGTTTCATTATTTTTTCCACTGTTTCTGTATTTCTATTTCATTAATTTAGACCTCTATCACACTCTTCCTCCTACTTCTTTAAATCTATTTTGCATTACTTTTGCTAGAATCTTGAGGTAAGAACTTAAGTAATTTTTTCCTTCTTTTCTATTTAATATAGTCATTTAGTGTTATAAATTTTCCTCTTGGCACTGTTTTATCTGCATTCCACATATTTTTATATGTTGCGTTTTTATTTTCACTTCATTCTATGTATTTTTTTAATTTTACTTGAGACTTTCCCTTTGAATCATGGATTATTTAGAAACATGTTATTTAATTGCCATGTGTTTAGAAATTTTTCTAATGCCTTTTAATCACTGATTTCTAGTTTGATTCCTTTGTGATCAGAGAATAAATTCTCTATTATTTCAGTTCACTTGAATATGTCAGGATCTATTTTCTGGCCCAGGGTGTGATTTATCTTTGTCAGCTTTTCATAGGGGTTTGAAAAACATGTGTATTGAGTTGAGAGTTCTGTATTCGTCAGTTAGATCCTGTTGGTTGATGGAATTTCCTTTGTGATCTTTTCTGCCTGCTTTCTAAGGGTACTGAAGTTTTCATCTATACTTGTGGAGGTTGCTATTTTTCTCTTAGCTGTATCAGTTTTTGCTTCTTGTCGTGAAGCTCTGATATTTGGTTTGTTCACTTTGAGGATTGTTCCATATTTCTGGTGGGTCAATCCTTTTATTATTTTGTGATGTCCCTTTTTGTCTCTGATATTTTTATTTGCCTTAAGTCTACTTCATCAGGTATTAACATAGACACTCCTGCTATTTTATTTTATATATATATA
>NW_012109252.1:313694-318998 GCF_000951045.1 Mandrillus leucophaeus
GTCAGGTTTGCTAGGCCAGCATCAAGATGTGGGCAGGGCTGGAACCACTTCAAAGGCTCTGGGAGAGAATTCATCCCTTCCTTCTTCCAGCTTAGGGCAGCTGCTGGCATTCCTTGGCTTGTGGCCACATGAACCCACTCTGCACTCAGAGTCATGAGAGCATCTTCTCCTCTGCCTGAAGTCTCCTTCTGCCTCTCTCTTATATGGATATTAGTGGTGGCATTTAGGGCCCACCTAGATCATTCAGGATAATCCCCCACATTTAGATCCTTAACTTGGTCACATTTGCAAAATCTTTCATCTAGAAAGTAAGATTCACAGATTTGAGGGATGAGGGTGAGGGCAGGAGTGGACAGGAGTGAGGCCATTACTTACCTTACTACAACTAATGCCAACATTTGCCACTTGAAGTATGGAAACCACGCTTGCATTTAGGGCCCTTTACCCCTTCAACTTTTTAAAATCATCATCTGAAGTACCAGAAAGTGTTCTAATTGTTTCAATTATTAAGTAAGATTTATAGAACTCATGGTAAACAAAATGTCCATTTTATATTGTATAGATTCCTCTTGTTTTTTCTCTTTTGAAAACACAAGTAGAAGTTTCTTTTCTTTTCTTCTTCACTTCTTTTCTTTTTGAACACTGTCCTTGAGCCAACCATTAAGGGCAGGTCTACCACCTACACTTTTTTTTGTTGTTTGTTTGTTTGTTTTGTTTTGTTTTGTTTGAGACGGAGTCTCGCTCTGTCCCACAGGCTGGAGTGCAGTGGCAAGATCTCGACTCACTATAAGCTCCGCCTCCCGGGTTCACGCCATTCTCCTGCCTCAGCCTCCCGAGTAGCTGGGACTACAGGTGCCGCCACCGCGCCCGGCTCATTTTTTGTATTTTTAGTAGAGACAGGGTTTCAGTGTTAGTCAGGATGGTCTCGATCTCCTGATCTGATGATCTGCCTGCCTCGGCTTCCCAAAGTGCTGGGATTACAGGCATGAGCCACTGCGCCCAGCCTACTACCTATTCTTAATTTGCAACAACAAATTCTTTGCCTGATAATTTTTTTAAGTTCCCTTTATTTCTAAAGGATAGATTCACTGAATCTAGAATTTGTAGTTGACAGTTCTTCCTTCTGGCCTCCAGGATCCCAAACGGGAAAATCATTGTCCTTGAAGTAGATTTTCCTGTAGGTAACATTTTGTTTCTTTTTGGTTATCTTTTTCTGTCTTTAGTTTTTAAAAGTTGGATTAGATGTGTCTTGGAATGGACTTCTTTGGGTTTATTTTTGAGAGGTTAACTTAAATTATTTTTGGTCTGTAAATTCATGTGTTTTGCCAAATTTGGGATGCTTTCAGCAATTTTTTTTTAATAATTTCAACACCATCATCTAGCTCATCTCCTGGAGTTCCAATGATAAAAATAGTTGGAATTTTTTTTTTTTTTTTTTGGTCCCACAGGCCTCTGAAGTTTTATTCCTTTTCCTTTTTATTTTTTATTTTTGAGACAGAGTCTTGCTCCATTGCTCCAGGAGGCTGGAGTGGCACGATCTCAGCTCACTGCAACCTCCGCCTCTTGGGTTCAAGCAATTCTCCTGCCTCAAACTCCTGAGTAGCTGGGACTACAGGTGCATGCCACCACACCTGGCTATTTTTGTGTGTGTGTGTGTGTGTGTGTGTGTTTTAATAGAGATTTCACTGTGTTGCCCTGGCTGGTCTTGAATTCCTGAGCTCAGGCAATCCTCCCACCTCAGCCTCCCAAAGAGCTGGGATTACAGGTGTGAGCCACTGCGCCCAGCCTCTTTTCTATTTTTTAGTCTGTTTTCTCTCTGTTGTTCATGTAGGAGAATTCCATTAATCTCAAGTTCACTGATTCTATTATTGCTCATTTCAATTTTAATATTAAGCAAATCTAGCAATTCTTAGTCTTCTATTATTGTGTTTTTAGTTCTATCATTTCCTTTTAGTTCATTTTTATAACTTATTTGTTTACTTAGATTTTTTTTTTCATTTGTTTGCAGATAATTTGTAAACAATCACTGAAGCATTTTTAAGAGACCTGGCTTTAAAATCCAACCTCTGATTCATTTCAGTTGGGGGTGGCTGATTGTCTTTCATCATTTAAGCCATGATTTCCTTGGCTCTTGGTGTGATGACTGTGTCCCGGCTCTTCTGTCTGTCGTGTTATATATTGCTAAGTACTACTTACATCTTTCATTGGGTTGATGAAAAAGCAGTTGTGGTTTTTGCCATTGAAAGTAATGGCAGGCCAGGCGCAGTGGTTCACACCTGTAATCCCAGCACTTTGGGAGGCCGAGGTGGGTGGATCACCTGAGATTGGGAGTTCAAGACCAGCATGACCAACAAGGAGAAACCCAGTCTCTACCAAAAATACAAAATTAGCTGTGCTGGTGGTGCATGCCTGTAATCCCAGTTACTTGGGATGCTGAGGCAGGAGAATCACTTGAACCTGGGAGGCGGAGGTTGCGGTGAGCCGAGATCATGCCACTGCACTCCAGCCTGGGCAACAAGAGTGAAACTTTGTCTCAAAAAAAAAAAAAAAAAAAGTAATGGCAAAGACTGCAATTGCTTTTGTATCCACCTAATATTTTAGCAAGTAAGCACCTTGTTTAGGCTTGGCATGTGGATCTCAGCCTATTTTGTGGGCAGGGGAGGAGATTCCAATGATAATTTGACTATCAGAGCCTTCAAGGTTTTTCTTTGATCTGCTCAGTGGATTTAGTGCCCAAGGAGGCTCCACTGCTCTCTGCTGGTGCTGGCTGAGGGGGCAGAAGGATTTCCCAGGCTTGGCATGCATGGGGTGGGGTGGGCTGGGGGAGACGTTTGTGAGCAGATGAGGGAGGTCGGAGGGACCTCTCTTTCCAGTGCCCCCTCATCTATTCCACCCCCTCTGCCCCTGCGTCTGGGTGGGGAGGAGACCTAGTCTCAGACCTATAGGGACGAAGGGCCTTCCCAGGTGAGATCACTTACATAGCTGCACCCCCCTTGCAGGTTCTGCCTTCTTAGGTATTTTCCTTTGACAAGGCAGCCCTGGGACCCCAAGGAATGTGAAGCCTTCCTTGGATGCTTGTTGTTGGTGTGGCTCTCATGTCCATTTTCTTTGTGTGGTGCTGCCTGTCTGGTAGTCAGACGGGTCCCAGTTGCATCTGGAGAAGGAATGGGCTTGCTGGAGTCCTTCTGTTGCCTGGTCAGGGGTGGAACACAGCAGGTCGGGTGGCCTTCTGTTTGTGGTAGCCCACAAGTCACCCCATGCTCTGCTGTTTCTCTGGTCCTGGGTCCCAGGCCAGCTTGTCTTTCTCCTATCACTTTTTAGCAGTGTCTTCTGGTAGCTTCTTGTGCCATTACCAGGCCTGATACTTGTGTTTTACACGGATGGGGGGTGGAAGAAAGTATCCTCCATGCCATGAGGACTGGCGGTCCGTATACGTTTAAATAGTGTGGGCTGCACTCAGTAAAGGGACTCTGTAAAGTCCCATCACTTTGGGCTTCGGTCAACTTTTATTTTCCCCTTTGATCTGCAGGATCATGAGGTTTGGATTAGATCTTTTTCATGCAGTTCCACACATGAACAATTTCCAATTCTGATAATGTTTAGTGGATTTAAAATAGCGATTGCAAATGACTAGTATAAGTCAGATCACCTTCTATGCCACCTGGCTGTAATGGATTTCAGCACAGTAAATAAAGTCTGCCATACTTGAATGAGGTGGGTGCATGAGTCAAAGTAAATGAAATCGAAAGCTTGTTCTAATTTCATGTTGATACACGTGGGGAAATGATAATAACTTCAGTGTATCTATGAGTTGCCTTCCATTTTAACATTGTATTTAATATGATTATTTATTCAATAAAAGCATTCCCTTGACTTATTTTTCAGTCAGGTTGATTTATCAGTCAGATTCCTGCTCCTTTCCTTCTGTCCTGGCCCTCTGCAGTGGTACACATCATGTAAATGAACATGGAATCAGTCACTGCCGTGTCCTGGGAGCCCGGCTAGGTGCTGGGTAGGTGGAGAACCTGTAACTCACTTTACTTGCTCTCAGTGCCTGCTCAGTACTGTATCGGAAGATATGTGAGAGACCCAAGAGTGCAAATACGGCCTTCCAGAGCTTAAATTCCTTCTGGCTTGGCTTATCAAACAACCGAGTTGACTTCTACCTCTGCCCCTGGCTGCTTTGCACCTGCCAATTTGTACCAGAGATATTTATCAACACATCTCTGAAACTCATTATTGGTGTTTTACTGCATCCTCAAGAGGAACGACTCTGCCCAGGTACCCAGGTGCCTGAACAGATAGTACCGTGTCTTTACTTATCCTTATTAATCTCCAGCTTACCCTGTATCTACCCAATTAAGGCAAGTAGTCAATTAAATCATACAGTTAAGTAACTGTGTTTTCTCCACGTTCTGAATGATTTATGCCATTCATGGACGTTAAAGGAACATAAAGACTACAAAGTAATTCAGTTTTAGGCAAGTTTTTATCTTAAGGGCAGGCTTTACTTTTCCACTGACCATTTTACAATTGTAATCAGTACATCAGAGGCTTAGCACATCCCCCTTTTTTTAAATTCATGTACATGCCCATAAAATCCAGGCATCTCATATTGCAGGTGATAAGGTGCTACATTGCATCAGTGTTGTATTTTGACAGCTTCGTAACACATGCAGAATTATTCTTCAGGTCTGAACAAATTATTTGTAAGTGATATACAGTAAAGTAGAACTTTTTGTGTGTGCAGATCTATGACTAAATACATGTATAGATTTGTGTAACCACCAGCAAAATCAGAACATAGAATATTCCCTTCACTTCAAAATATCAAAATACTACAGTATCCCTTTGTGGTGTGGTGACAGGCTCCCCCACCTTAAACCTTGAACTACTTACTGATTCACTGTTTTTTTTTGTTTGTTTGTTTGTTTTGTTTTGTTTTTTTAGAGATGTAGTCTCGTTCTGTTGCCCAGGCTGGGGTGCAGTGACACAGTCTTGGCTCACTGCAACCTCCACTTCCCAGGTTCAAGCCATTCCCTTGCCTCAGCCTCCCAAGTAGCTGGGATTACAGAAGCCTGCCACCAAACATGACTAATTTTCATATGTTTTTTTTATTATTATTATACTTTGAGTTCTAGGGTACATGTGCATAATATGCAGGTTTGTTACGTATGTATACTTGTGCCATGTTGGTGTGCTGCAGCCATCAACTCGTCATTTACATCAGGTATAACTCCCAATGCAATCCCTCCCCTCTCCCCCCTCCCCATGATAGGCCCCGGTGTGTGATGTTCCCCTTCC
>NW_012109252.1:327630-333241 GCF_000951045.1 Mandrillus leucophaeus
GCTTCCCAGGTGAGGCGATGCCTCGCCCTGCTTCAGCTCTCGCTGGTCGGGCTGCAGCAGCTGACCAGCACCGATTGTCCGGCACTCCCTAGTGAGATGAACCCAGTACCTCAGTTGAAAATGCAGAAATCACCGGTCTTCTGTGTTGCTCACGCTAATTTTCGTGTTTTTAGTAGAGATGGAGTTTCACCATGTTGGCCAGGCTGGTCTCGAGCCCCTGACCTCAAGTTATCTGCCTGCCTTGGTCTCAAAAAAGTGCTGGGATTACAGGAGTAAGCCACCGCGCCTGGCTGATTCTTTATTTATCCTTGTAATTTTGTCTTTTTGAGAATGTCACACCAATGGGTATATGTTCTATGTAACCTTTGAGATTGCAAGCGGAAAAGCCAAGTGGTGCAGCATTCTGAAAAATAGGTTGGTAGTTTCATATGAGAGTAAATATACATCAATCATATGACCCAGAAATCCTACTCCTAAGTATTTACCCTAGAAAAATAAAATTTAGACCACATGAATGTTTATAGTAACTCTATTCATAATTGCCAAAATAGAAACATTGTAAATATTCTTTGACAGGGAATTGGAAAAACACATGTCTATTTTTACAAAAGAATTATACTCGGTGCTCCCACAAACAAGCAATTGATACACACAACAACATGGGAATTTTACTGGGTTATGCTGATGAAAGATTTCAGAGTGAGAGTTAGGTTTTATCCATCTGTTGCTTTGTTTTTGTTTTTTGGTTGAGCCAAGGCCTCACTATGTTGAACTCCTGGACTCAAGTGGTCCTCCCACCTCAGGCTCCCAAAGTGCTGGGATTACAGTCATGAGTCACCACACCCAGCCCTTAACAGATGTATTTCACGTAGATTAGAATAGAACTATTGAACCATTTAGCAAGGTCCAAAGGGAAGATTTGTTCAGAGATGAGATTGTTCTTGTCTACACAGTAAAATCGCAAGTAACCAAAGCATCATGAAGTTACTGTATCTTATGGTTGTCATTAAGCTTTCAAGAACAATGACACATTTGCATTGGAAAGAGTTTAGTTACACTGTCAAAGAGTTAAATGTACTCACAAAGTGCCCTAATTGTAAGACAGGAACAAATACATAATCAAATGTCATTTCCTTCATTTCGGGTTAACCACTTCACATACTTGAAATTAGAGTCATAATCACTGCTGATTTCAGTTCAACATTGATACTGACTGCACCCAGACATATCAATGTGAGACAGCAGTATCGTCACCGAAATCTATGCAAAAGATCATAGAATTTTAGATCTGAGGAATTCCTTCAAGGTAGATTAATACAATTCTCTTGTTTCGTAAATGAGGAACCTGGAATAGAGATAAAATGATTTAGCTGAAATCACAGGTGGATTAATGACAGAGCCGTAACAGAACTCCAAATGTTAAGCCCTTGGTGTGCTGCCTAAAATACCACTAAGATTTAAATCATTATTTGGAAATATTCCTATAAAATTTAAACATGTAACTGTATAATGAATACAATATAGATTTAATTTATATTTTTATTGATTGATTTATTTTTAAAATGTGTATGTTATTTACTAGCGACTAGGGATAAAGTGGCCAAGAGATGTAAAATTGTACCCAGAGAGCTCAGAATTTGAAAGAAGGTAGAGGTTGAAGCAGATGTCTATGAAACTGAATTGCATGAAGGATTCTACGATGACCTAGAGGCAAAAAGTCCTAATCTGGCTTAAGAGGGTAAGAAATGCCCAGTGAGAATCCTCAGAGTCTTCAAAGACTCTCAGCAGGAAGAATTGACATTCCATCCAGGGATTTCAGGGTTTGCAAAGCCCTGGGAACTGAGAAATGCCATCATTTTGGAGAATGAGGAAAAATAAATATGGCTGGAGCGGAACACACCTGGGAGATGACAGAGTTTTGGACTGCAGGGCTTGGGGGCGAAAAGGCAGGCTGCTACAATATGATGGCTTATTTCTCCAAAATAAAATTATATTTTCTTCTATCAAAAATAGATCAATTATTTAGTATTTCATTAGGATAACTTTATTTTTAAGTTTAAATCAGAACAATATGTACCATAGAGTCAACTTGGGGAAAAATTGAGCTGTGTTAAAGAAAAC
The DNA here is from genome assembly GCF_000951045.1 of Mandrillus leucophaeus. Classification (NCBI taxonomy): domain Eukaryota; kingdom Metazoa; phylum Chordata; class Mammalia; order Primates; family Cercopithecidae; genus Mandrillus; species Mandrillus leucophaeus. The sequence continues at coordinate 329,752 of NW_012109252.1, forward strand.
AAGACTAATTATGTAACTATATGTTATGATGAATGTTAAAGTATAGTAAGTTCCCACTTAACATCATTAATAGGTCTTTGGAAACTGTGACTTCAAGTAAAACTCTGTATAACAAAACGAATTTCCCCTTAGGCTAATCGATATAAACAAGAGTTAAGTTCCTACAGCATATTTCTGCTCACAAAAAGCATCACCAAACTTCTGCATAAAGAACAAAACACTCCTAATATTAAACATTTAAATAAATTTGAGCTATACACACTTTTAAGAAAGATTAATGAACACAAGATTACTGTTTACCTAATTTTTCGTGGATGAATGAGTAACAGTCTTAGGGTTAGAGTTTGGTTACATCAAGGGATACATAAATTTTTTTTTGCCAAGACAACATTGTCAGGAAAACCTCCTCCTCCAGCAGAGGTCGAAAACATTTACATATGTGACAGCTCCCTGAGCACTTTCCTATTGCATTGTTTATTGTCCTGCATTTGTATGATTATCATATACTTGACACATTTTTATTTGACAACAATTTATATTCATTCATTCATTCTTTTTCCAACCAGCTCATTAGCTAATGCCAATAAACCTCACATGCACAGCTTTGGGATGTGGGAGAAAACCTGGGAGCAAATCCAGGCAGACATGGGGAACATGCCAACCCCACTGATACGGTTTGGCTCTGTGTCCCCACCCAAATCTCATCTCAAATTGTAATACCCATAATCCCCATGTATGAGGGAGGGACCTGGTGGGAGGTGATTGGATCATGGGGGACATTTCCCCCAAGCTGTTCTTATGATGGTGAAGGAGTTTTCACCAGATCTGCTGGTTTTGTATGTGTTTGACAATTCTTCCTTCACATGCTCTCTCCTGCTGCCATGTAAGACATGCCTTGCTTCCCTTTCACCCTCTACCATGATTGTAAGTTTCCTGAGGCCTCCCTAGCCATGTGGAACTACGAGTCAGTTAAACCTCCTTTCTTTATAAATTACCCTGTTTCTCGGTCTTGGATAATATATTTACAGCAGTGTGAGAGTAGACTGATACACCCATACAGATGCCACCCCTGCTAGGAATCTATTTCCTTCATCAATATTATAATGAAATGACATTGAACAAAATGACTTTATTTGAGCACCTACTGTATTTAATCAAAGCCCACATCGATTTTGTTTTTTAGTTAGAAATTATTATTTTGAAAATCCTGTTTCAAACAGATAAGCAGTTGCAAAGGGCAACAATATTGCTTGCTTCTTTGTTTTAAAGAAATCATTTCTCAGTGTTAGCAAGCCAAAATAGTTCTGGAAACCTGAAAGAGGAACAAAAGTTCTTTTGTTTTAAATAATTATAAAATAACTTATAAAAATTTAAAAATAAAAAAGTGTTTTTTTACGGTGTGTAATTTTTGTAAGTTAATTAGCTTTAAAATAACTATAATAAGCTGTAATTACAGTTCTTCTCATAAATATAACTGTCACATAGCAGGCTTAAAATAAATTCCAAAATGAGTAATAACCATAAACCTGATTTGACATTTGATTGAATGAACTTTGTGTGGAATATGGCAGTGTGCTTGCTGACTGTTTCATGCAAATGAACAAAGTAACATAAGATTAAATTAAAGCAAAGTTCAGTACAGAATTTAGGAAATTAAATATATTGACTTAGAGGTATGTCTAAAGTAGTTGGATAGACAGTATGAGTCTTTTCAATGTGTAATAACTTTCTACATGACAATTAAGTTTTTAATAAGTTAAAATCAAGTCGGATGTCTAGGGGAGATAAAATGCCAGAATCAGGAGACAGAGTTAGGAGCCTACTTCAGTGGGGTGGGTGTGAGATAGTCAGTGTTCAACCGAGAGGTTGGAAATGGGAGAAAACAATGGTGCAAAAAACATCAAAGAAATACAAGGCAAATAAACTCCCCCAACAGTTACTTCCAGTGACTGATGACTGGTGACATGAAAAGAATAAAAAAAAAAACCAGGAGATTTTGAGAGGCAGGTATTTCATGTTATGACTGCCTTCAATGTTTTTCCCCTTATACTTATGAATAAAGTTATCCACTGAGAACAGAAGAAATAAGGGCTGGGAATAGGCTTGAGAAAAATGGTGATGACTTAGGACAATAACAAATGGCAATAGGAAAAATACACTGACTGTAATTCAGGAAAAAAAATGTGGCACCGTGTGACTAGTTTGAGTATGGAAATCATAAATATATATCAGTATACATCAGCAAGTTCTTCATCATCTTTCTTGTGCACACATATGGGAAGATGTAGAATGGATGGTTGGATCCATCTCGAGTTTGGGTTTTGTCAGAGATGGGATGGATTGGAAGTAGATTTTAACACAATTAAGGGGCTGGAAAGACAGAAGAGCAGAGTAACAATCATGTTGTCCAGGCTGTGTAAAAAAGTGACAAAATCATTAGTAGTGGTCCCCAAGAATTGGGAAGTGTATTTCAGAAAGTACACACTTATGATAGTTAAAAGATACTGCAGTGTGGTCAGAAAGAGGGGTTAGGTGCCTAAGTTTGTTATAAAGAGTAGCAAGGTGCAAGGTATGACCAGTGATTTCATACCTTGCACCTTGATGTCATACCTTGCAGTGGAGTGGAGAGAAAAGTTATTGGGTTAAAGAGCCGAGGATCCATGAGTTACTTTACCGGAATTATCAGACTGCCCACAGGGAGCAGTGACAATAAGCCAGGGGCTACAGGAAGGGAGAGGACGATGATGGACGGCAGTAAGTCATGTTGCATGTTGCATGGTGGCATAAGTCTCTAAGTCAAAGGGGTGTAACAAGAGAGAATGAGTGGGAGTGGGAAGCACAGATCAGAAAGGTGCTGACACCACCTCTAAGCCCAAAGGGAGAAGGGAAAAACATTTTCCATGTGAACCACGCGCCCTGTGTATATTAACATGTAGGGAAAAATTAACGGCTCTGCACACATTCTTCTTTAACTGTATAATATTAAAATGGTACATTTTCTTTCCTCTTCCTTCTACCCAGAACCATGAATTGGACTTAAGATACATATTTTTCCTTTATATAATCATTTACCTTAGGGAATAGTAACAGAAGTCATTGAAGGAAGGGAAGAAGGAAGGAAGGAAGGGGGGAAGGAAGGAAGGAAGGAAGGAAGGAAGGAAGGAAGGAAGGAAGGAAGAAAGGAAGGAAGGAAGGAGAGAGAGAGGAAGAAGGGAGGGAGGAGGCAAGGAAGGAGAGAGGAAGAAGGAGGGAAGGAAGGAGAGAGAGAGGAAGAAGGAGGGAGGGAAGGAAGGAAGAGAGGAAGAAGGAGGGAGGGAAGGAAGGAAGGAAGGGGAGAGGAAGAAGAAGGGAGGGAGGTAGGGAAGGAAGGAGGGAAGGAAGGAAGGAAGGGAGGGAGGGAAGGAAGGAGAGAGAGAGGAAGAAGGAGGGAGGGAAGGAAGGAAGGGAGGAAGGGGAGAGGAAGAAGGAGGGAGGGAGGGAAGGAAGGAAG
>NW_012109252.1:333371-342645 GCF_000951045.1 Mandrillus leucophaeus
AGGAAGGGAGAAGGGAAGGGAAGGGAAGGGAAGGAACTAAGCCAGATTCCAAATTTGATATAGAGAAAGCCCTGCAACCAATACTTACAGAATATAATTTGTTGTAATTGCATGAGGAACCCTTACCAAAATTGACTATATTTAAATCAAAACTGCTAATTTCTGACAAGGACTGGTATCTACACCACAATATATCAAGAGAGTTTTCAATATTTAAAAGGAAGAAAAGAGAGACCACTCATTAAAGAAGATGTATTAATGGCAAATAAACACATGAGACAATGTTTCACATCATTACCGATTAGTTAAATGCACATAGCTATTAGAGAAGCATAAAAAAATGCTGACAACAGCAAATGCCTATTGAGAATACAGAGAATCTGGAGTGCTCACACATTGCTGGTGGGAATGTACAACCAGTCTGGGGAAAAACTTGGTAGTTTCTTTAAACACTAAACGTGATTATACAATGCAGCTGTTGCACTCTTGGGCTTTTATCTCAGGTAAATGAAGATTTATGCTCACACAAAAACCTGCACAGACATGTTCATAGCAGCTCTGCGCGTCATCTGCCAAAATGACTATCAGCCCAAATACCCTTAACCAGGTGGATGGTTAAGCAAACTGTGGTATATCCACAACATGACATACGACCCAGCAATAAAAGGGAACAAACTATTGGTATAAACAAAAACTGAGATAAATCTTCTGGGAATGAAGCTAAGTGAATAAAATCAAATCCCGAGTTGTTAAACACTGTGATTTCACTTGTATGATTTTTTTAAATGAGTAATTTAGAGAGGGAGACAGATTAGTGGTTGCCAGGGGTTAGGAACAGTGAAGGGGGTGTAGCAAGAGGAGCATCAGTGTGATTTTAAGGGCACAGCACCAGAGAATTTGGAGGGAATGGAGCTGCCCTGAATTGACTATGGTTGTGGATTCAGGAACCGAGACATGTGACGTGTTTGTGCAGAGCTACATACACAAATGTACACACAAAAAAGGAATAAAACAGGGAAAGTTTTAAGGAGGCTGGTAGATTGTATCGATGTCAATGTCCTAGTTGTTATAGTTGTACAAGATGTTACCATTGGGGGAAACTAGGTAAATAATACACGTGATCTCTTTATATTATTTTTTGCTACCTACCGCATGTGTGTCTACAAGTATCTTAATAAAATTTCAAGAATTTAAAAATATTAATCATCCCCTACTTGTGTTTATAGACAGTGTAAATTCTGTGTAGAAATTGAAGTAAATGAAACACTACTGCAAACAATAATATGAATACCTTTCACCAACATAAGGTTGAACAAAATGTTATATATAGTATGATTTCATTTACAAAAAAACTTTCAAGAAGATGTAAAACTGATAGTTTGCAAGATGGGAGGAGAGGATGGTGATTGGGAGAAGGTACAAGAAGACTTTGGGGTGTTGGTAATTCTCTAAGAGTTGATCTGTGTGGTGGTTCACTGTGTAAAAATTCACAGAGCTAGACATTCATGATCTGTGCGCTTTTTGGCTTGTTACACTTCAATAAATGTATGAATAAGAAAGAAAGAAAAAATATCTCTTCAAACAAATGAGCCAACAAAACAAGCAAACCGAAAAGAACAATCTTGCCAACAAAGACAAATCTTCAGAAAGAAATACATATTTAGTTACTGCACATCATTCACAGAAATATTGTCCTCTTTTCACTTTGTGTGTAACATTGCATGAATTACTTCACAAATAATGACCGTTGTTCATCTTCCGTTGAAGAATCCAGTGCTCTGTGCTGCCTTAGGTGAGGATGTTGGATTGATAGACAGATCACATGATTAATGGGGCAAATCATACGCTCACATTCCTGAAACTACTTTACTGAAAGTCAAGCTTCCTATTTGATTAGGGACATTTGTTTTGGTTGAACTGATTTTTTTCTTATACTTTTTCTGTTTCAACATGCTTTTCTGCCAGCACATTGAGTTCAGTCAATGGATTCAGTGTTTCTTTTCACTGGCTGACAACAGGCCCTATGTGACTGTTTTGTTAATACACGATGAATGCTTCATGGAAACTCACGTTTGGTGTGACCCAGACATTAATATGCAGGGGGAGTGTTCAATAAATGCTACCAAATCTATTTCAGCTATGCATGCTGTTCTTTTCAAAATTCTTTTAATGTGCAATTACCTGTAACATATTTTAAAAGGAGAGTTTGTGATAAGTTACATACTAGTTCTAGACTAGACAATGAAAACCTTTTGTGAATGATCCCGTACAATTTCTTGTGATAGAGATGCTTTCTCTTTCATGGCTGGTGTTGCGCGATCCTGCAGCAACCGTGTACATCTCTAGTCACCTCAGATGAACAACTGTCCCTGATTTTTTCCAGGACTGTCCCAGTTTTAACACTGTAACTCCTGCACCTGGGGAAGCCCCTCAGTTCCAGGAAAATGGGATGGTTGGTTGCCCTAAGTTGATTTTTTAAAAGAAAATATACACATTGGCAGTGTTAGAATAGAGTAATTTCTGTAAAGCTCCAGTGATAGTGATGTTTGAATATTAATACCATGGACAAGAGGCTGTACAGTCTTTGAAAGAGGGTCTTGCTATCTGTATTTCTAGGGTTTGGCTATTTAAAGCAGCAGGACCCTCCTTTGAGGTGGAAGTCGATGTACTTGTTGCCTTACATAAAGCCTTTGACATTTCTCTTCCATGCAGGCTCACGGGATCCAGTGTTCCTGACCTCATCGTGAGCATGAGCAACCAGATGTGGCTACATCTGCAGTCGGATGATAGCATTGGCTCACCTGGGTTTAAAGCTGTTTACCAAGGTAGGACGAGAACACTCTTAACAGAGTTTAACGCTAGCGTTCCAACAGAGGACAGAGACCATTCTGTATTGGTTAGGTGTAAGTAAAATCAACGAGTCAAACAATGCTGATAAATAGGAATCATGATGGGAACTTCCTTAAAGTCTGCTAACACTCGCTTTTGTGAATGGGAATGTTTAACTTCTGAAAACTTGGCTTGCTGTGATATGTACTCTGATTATCCCAAAAGAAAGAGTGAGGTGAAGTATTAGGTGTAAGCTAGCAAACGGCATATGTGTGGATCTTTTGACTATATCATATTGCCTGGTATTTCTCAAAAGCTTTTTTTATGTGAGCAAACAAAGAAAAGGCAATATAATGAATCTGAAAAGACTTACAATTATACATTTTATGAGCTAAATTCAAATATTTGAAATGAAAACTCTGTGCCTGTCATTGTTTTTGAGCAGTTTACAACTTTACAAGTTATGGAAAACTGATAACACTGCAAATAATTTCTGAAGCATTGAAATGCAAATGAATTTCCTGTGAAAGAGATGCAATTAATTGTTGTCCTGTGGATATTGATTACTTTTAAATCTATTAGCAAATTTATTTCAGTATTTCTGATTGTCCATATATTTGTGATCTTTGGATTCTCCTTTGAAATAGTTTTTAAAATATCCTATTGGTTTCTTCCTTAGTAACTGAGTTCCTTAAAATATTTGAACTGATGGATGTGTATGTGTGTAGGTAAAAATGAGAATATTTATCTGGAGCTCTTGGAATTCTATGTATTCTACTTTTTGAATTTGAGTAAACAGGCAATATGTTCTTATTTTCCAAGTGTATATCATAGGATAGTTTTAGGAGCTGAAAAATGTAACAAGAAGTTATTACCCATGAAATCAATGAAGGAGATAATAAAAAAGCATCCACCAATCCTAAAACGACAAGCATGGTAGGGGATATTGTCATGAGTCCATGTGAGTGAACACGCCACAGCACGGCTGCTCTCTCTCTCAACTGAGAGACTGCTGAAAACCCAACTGAGGGGTGTTTAGATGGATTGTAAGGACCCCTTCTCTCCAGCTTCTGGCTGAGTCAGTTAACTTCCTCGGAGGCAGCAGCTCTCCACATTTTCTCATAGTCTCCCCAGACATTTTCAATGTGTGGGATAAAGGGTCACAATGTTAAAGGGTCCTGTGGTGAGCGGACTCACCCAGGAGTGTCCTCAGCTACAGAGCATAAAATAGGTCCCTCCTTGCTGATACACGGGTGTGATGGGGACTTCATGACCCTTTTTAATAAGAAATACTACAACAAAAAATGAATATTTACATCCCATTCAAAGCTTAAAGCTAGAATGCAGAGGCAGGTGCTGACTACCTCCTGACATTTGGAGTTTTAGACCTGACCTTCAATTGAACTTTCATGTGACTGTGCAGTTATTCAAGAAAGTGTGGTGGAGTTATAACATTTTCCACATGACCTACATTTGCTGCTGCCTTTGGTGGAATCTAAAATCATCAGTGAAATACCAAACACTTCCCAACAGGGCAAATTGCAGTAAATTCATTTCAGCAGCATTGAGATACACATCATCAGGTTTATGGTACCAGGAATAGGAGCCTCGTGCCCACACTGTGCATCCTTGACTATGAAGAGACATAAGTAGTCCCATTAAAAGGGAAACATTCTTCCATGTGTCATATTTCACTGTAAATGACCACACCGCGTTAATTATAATTGCATTTCACCCTAATTAGTCCTCTGGTAACAGTCTCAATAGCCACCTGTGAGATGTCATAAATGTGTGAATGGCCATCAGTCCTTGAGAGACAGCCAATTCAATGCCAGGTATTATCTTTGACAAAAGAATAATCCAAAGGTAAAAAGGTCATTCAAACCAGGTAACTAATATAACATTTGAGAATGTAAACAAAGTAAGGGATTATAATAGTAGAAGACATTCTGAAAATGTGTTTTCAGAGTACTATATTAAGCTAACAGTTGTAGACAAAGTGCACATCACTTATAAAAGTGACCTTTATGCATATACATAATTTTATATTATTTGACTCAAAGCATAGTTGTTCATAAATTATATTATCAGAAAACAGGCCAGGCAGGGGGCCTGACACCTGTAATCATAGCACTTTGGGAGACCAAGGCAGGTGGATCACTTAAGGTCAGGAGTTCCACACCAGCCTGGCCAAGATGGTGAGACCCCATCTCTCCTCAAAATACAAAAAATTAGCTGTTTGTGGTGGGTGGGCACCTGTAATCCCAGATACACAGGAGGCTGAGGTAGAAGAATCGCTTGAACCCGGGTGGTGGAGCTTGCAGTGAGTGAGATAGTGCCACTGCACTCCAGCCTAAGTGACAGAGTGAGACTCCATCTCAAAAAAAGAAAAAATATATATTTTCAGAAAACACATACAGCGTATATTTACATAGAGTTAAATGTTCTGTGTTTTGATGTTGCCTGATTTTCACTAACATCTAGAGTTAGGAACACAGCCTCTGGAGCTGGACTCCCCTAAATACTGGTTCTGCTGCTCAGTAACTGAACCTTAGTGTAAGTTGTTTAAACCCTTTGTGTATCAGACTCATCATTAGGAAAAAAGGTCCTTTCTGGTTTTCCAAGTCCTCCTCCCCCGGACTGTCCGGGAGTTCCTCTTCAGTGGCAGGTGGTCTGCCGCTATTGGTTGAATTCCCCTGTTGGCAAAGGGATGCATTTCTGCACAAATCTCCCATGTACCTGTACTTACGCTGTCCTCTGCTCTCACCCGTGTCTCCAACTGCAGCATGCGTGGAGATCACCCAGGGGTCTTCATACACAGAGATTCAAGTCAGGGTGGGCTTCAAAGTGCATATTCCTGTGGCACTGGTGCTGCATTGCAAGGAGGGTTTGTGAGAAGGCTCCACCATGCAATTCCTGTAATATTATGGCGTCTGTATTTTGTACCCTGTGCCCCATGTCAGCCAGCGGGGTGAGGGACACACTGGCCTGCCTCTCCTCACCTCACCGTGCTCACCCTGGTTCATGAGTCAGCTTCTTTTTGCATCTGTGGCTCCTGTGTGCCCTCACCATGGTGCAGCCACAACAGAGCAAGTCACTGAATTTCTGCCCCTCTTCCAGATCACCCCGTCCTCTCAAGAGCCGCAGGGTGCTGTAGCACGGTGTAGCACACTGTGGGCTTGTCCTCCTGTGCCCATCCATCTCCACACCATGCCTCATGCCACTTCCCTTCTGTCTGGGCATGTCCTTCGTGCCCTTCCGGATGTGAAACTCCCCTCCCCTCCCCTCCCCTCCCCTCCCCTTCCCTAAGGCTCAGCTTGAGAGCTGTGCCTCTCTCCTGGACAGCTCACTGGGATGGAAATTCCTTCCAGTGTTTCCCTGTGGCTACCTGCAGCAGCTCCTTGTTAGCTACGGTAACAGTTTTCCTAGAGTGTTTTGTGTGTCCTCGAGTCCTTGAGAAAGAGCCCCATTTTATTCAATTCTGTTTCTCCAGACCGTTGCAGAGCACACAACGTCTTCATCTTGGTGAGCTGTTTAGTAACCAAAGATATTAAGAGCCATGTACAAACCAAGTATAATTAATAATTAACTGTTTGAAGCTAAAATTAATCGATTATATGTGCTCATTGTTGCTATTGTTTTCTTCAGGTGAATTACCAGCTAGCCCAGCTAGCATTCCATTGTCTTAACGCAAGACCAATAAGATGAACGTAGGATTTTATTGAAACGATATTAAAACAAACAAGTAATAACAACAAACTATATATTAGATGGATATTGAGTTTCCAATAATCACCCTTTTTTGTTGACGGGGTTGAAGAATTTGTATGAAGATATGCTGACGTTCAGGACAGTCTTAACTTTAAGAAAAATATCAGAAGAACCATTGACTCTAATTTCTATTTTGTTCTGAGTTATATTGCATGAATGAATTATAAGCACAGCCTCCTCTTAATAATGTGAGATAAGCCATTATTAAATATTTAAATATATCAGTACATATGAGCCAGAAGAGCAGGTGGTGCCAGAGAACATTAAATTCTAATGCAGAAATTTGACTTTTAAATTCCAGGTTTAGTGGCCCATTAGCTCCAGCTACATTCCACTCTCCCTTCCCAACATGTATCCTCCCAGATTACGTTTCGAAGTAAACTGAGGTAAGATGTAGTGGAAATGACACGGAGGTTAAGCACCGCAGGGCTCACGTTAGAGCAAACTTCCTGGGAGGCGTTCTCCAATCTGTATTCTAGTCTCAGGCAGGAATGAAAATTCTGAGGATGATATTTGCAAATTATGAAAGATCTTGTGAAATTAACAAGGTGTACTTCTAGATGATATTTCAGGCTCTGTAAGTGGAATGAGCTTCCTATTTTTTCCAGCCACATGGCTGCCTTCCTCACTTCTCATGTGTCATGAGTGTGTGAGTGTGATAACATTCTCCCATATCTTTACCACCAGGATCTCTGCATCAGATACAACAAGGACCCACTTTTCCTTACAGGTTTTTTTCCTTGCAATTGGAATTTGTTTCTTTCAATTTTCTTGCTATCTTTATTATTTTTCTTTGGTATTTCTGTTTCCTTTACGAGTTTTTATCATCTCAACAAGAGTCTTTTTTAAAATTTCTGAGTTGTGTTGACTTACAAATGAATCACATTTTGAATTGCTAATTTAAAAGTTATAGATGGGACTATTCTTTTCTCGAAATTCTTCCTGTGATTTTTAAATCGCATGTCTATCCTCCTGCCTCTAAGCCAGAAACGGCCAGGCACAGCATGCAGTTTTGATGACCCAGCTCCTATATGTTTCTTTTAGATCATCTGTTGCTTTAACATGTGAGCATGTGGAGCTCTGTTTCTTCTGATTTTTTCTTGGGAAAGGGAGTGAACAGAAAGAAAGTTTGTGCCATGTGAGACTGAGAATGAGAGAAACTGAAGAAGTTAGGCTGCTTCAGACTTGTGATGTGGGCTGAAGGTCAGGGGGTATAGGATGAGGGGTACAGATGAGGGGTGCAGGGCAAGGGGAGCAGGTTCAGGGGTCCAGAATGAGAGGTGCAGTGAGGAGTACAGGATGAGGGGGTCCAGGTGAAGGGTACAGGAAGAGAGGCACAGGATGATGGGTGCAGTGAGGAGTGCAGGATGAGAGGTCCAGGTGAGGATCCAGAGGGAGGGATCCTGTCTCTTATACACATCTAGGATGATGGGTGCAGTGAGGAGTGCAGGATGAGAGGTCCAGGTGAGGATCCAGAGGGAGGGATCCAGGAAGACAGGTACAGGATAAGGGGTACAGGTGAGGAGTGCAGAATGAGGGGTACAGGTGAAGGAGTCCAGGATGAGGCATGCAGGGTAAGGAGTGCAAAATGAGGGCTATGGGATGAGGAAGTGCAGGATGAGGGTGTGTAAGGTGAGACAGTGCAGCAGGAGGGCTCCAGCATGAAGAGTAGAAGACAGTGGGTACAGGACAGCGCAGTGCTAGAGCTTAGCCAAGAAACCTGGGCTCGGGTTCCAGTTCTGAATCCAATTTGTTCTGAATCCCCCTGGACTTTAGCAGACTCGTCGATGATGGGCAATGGGGATGGGTCATCTGCAGGCTTTGCTCCCACCTCTGAAAGAGAGAAATCAACAGCTCCAAATATTTCGTTTTAATGGGAAGCTCATTCCTGGAATGATTAGCAAGCTGAAAGAGGTGTGATTGCTACCTCTGATACTGAAACACGTCCACTAGGACAATTTCAATGCTAAGATGGGATAGGAGAGAACACAACTAGGTTTCGGCGTAGTAGAAACGATGCAGCAATGCTAAGTGCAAAACCGCGCCAACTTTTCTAAATTGTATGAGAAAATAGGAGAGGCTTGCGTACAACCATGTTCCTAGGTAGGAAGATCTGAAACATCCTGATTAGGTCACGACAGAGAAAGATCATGAAGTCAGGTGGGCAGTGGAGGGGTTAAGGCCCATCTCATCAGAGGCTGGAGGCTGCCTGAGGGTCAGAGACCCACAGTTCACATCCGTCATCGGAGCAAATCCTGACATGCAGGATGCATACATGAAAGTGAAACAGTCAGCAAACCAGATGATTTTCCAAATTTCATATGTGTCTCAACCAGGGAAGGAGAGGCTCCTGAGGACTGCATCGATGAGGAGGAGCTGGTGACCCTGTCCCCCGTCTGGCTTTTCCACTTTAGAAGGCTTGATTATAGCAAGCTGTGTGAGTCTTAAGACTGGAGCAACAGTTTTTCTTAAATGTCCCAGTGTTTAAATGTCTGAAACAATTGGAAACTTTATAACACGAGGCTGAAAACCTTACATGAATTTATATGGATATAAATGTTGCTTTGGGTTGGGTGTGGTGGCTCATGCCTGTAATCCCAACACTTTGGGAGGCCAAGGCAGGAGGATCACCTGAGGTCAGGAGTTTGAGACAGGCCTGACCAACATGGTGAAA
>NW_012109252.1:342695-343029 GCF_000951045.1 Mandrillus leucophaeus
TGCTTCAGACTTGTGATGTGGGCTGAAGGTCAGGGGGTATAGGATGAGGGGTACAGATGAGGGGTGCAGGGCAAGGGGAGCAGGTTCAGGGGTCCAGAATGAGAGGTGCAGTGAGGAGTACAGGATGAGGGGGTCCAGGTGAAGGGTACAGGAAGAGAGGCACAGGATGATGGGTGCAGTGAGGAGTACAGGACGAGGGGGTCCAGGTGAAGGCTCCAGGAAGAGAGGCACAGGATGACGGGTGCAGTGAGGAGTACAGGATGAGGGGGTCCAGGTGAAGGGTACAGGAAGAGAGGCACAGGATGATGGGTGCAGTGAGGAGTACAGGATGAGG
>NW_012109252.1:347724-352302 GCF_000951045.1 Mandrillus leucophaeus
TGTTTACATCCATTGCGATTGGCTGTCACCTTCTTTCCTACTTCTACCCTTGGGGGAAGGTGGCTCATTCATACACAGGGAGGTGCTTCTTCTGGAATAGAATTATGCCTGCATGAGTTTTCCAGAATTAGTGCAGAGTGGACACAATTATCCACGAAGCTGTGTCATTTAGACATGAAACTGAGAATAAGTCAGTCACTATTGCCTGAAGCATCTAAAGCTTTTCTCTGTAATGCCTCCCTCTGCGGTGTGCCCGAGTGAGCTCTGTCTGGAGGACCCTCCATGCTGCAGCCCCTGAAGGTCATGGCTGATGCCCACTGGGCCTCTACTCATGCTGCCCCGTTCTTTGCCCCACACTCTCACCTTTGCATGGCACGTGGTCCTTTTGTTAGAACTCATGGGCTTACAGCAACTGCTACAAACCTTCACTTTTCTTTAAACCTTCACTAGTAAACCCACAGCAGCCTCTCTCCAGGTTTTCCGGGAAAAAGTCACCTTTTTTATAGAGCAAGAACATCTCTTCTTTGTTCCTCCACAGTCATCTTCATTGCTCCTTCCTTCCTTCCTCCCTTCCCCCCTTCCTCCCTTCCTCCCCTTCCTCCTTCGTTCCCTTCCTTCCCTTCCTCCTTCCTTCCCTTCCTTCACTTCCTTCCCTTCCTCCTTCCTTCCCTTCCTTCACTTCCTCGTTCCTTTCCTTCCTCCTCCCTCCTCCCTCATCCCTCCCCCCTTCTTTCCTCCTTCCTTCCTTCCTTCCTTCCTTCCCACCAGTCTCAGAAAGATGTGTGTCCATCTTTTGTCCAAGGATGGTCTTGAGATCAATCCTCTTCTCCCTTTTGAGAGTTGGCCCCATCAGGAAACACTAACAGGCTTTTTGGTTGTTCTGTCTTCACTATCTACTCTCCCAATTCAGGTTCCCTGGACCCCTCACTTGGATTGACAGCATCATTCTAATTATTCTCTTATACTTCTATCTTATTTTTAGGATTATATCTCTGTTATCAGAAATTCTGTGCATGAGACACAAGAGACTCATTTGTATCTAGGGTTAGGAGGTCCCGGTGGCATCAGCAGGACTCTCATTTTCTCAGCTCTGCTTACTTTTCTTGAGGCTGCATCCTATGTGGGGTCTCTGAAAATGACAGAGAAAATAGCTCCCAGCTCCTCTGGGGTTACGTTGCTCTTACAGTTCATGGCCCTGAGGAACGAAGAGTAAAGACACCTCCGATGTCCTCCATCTCAAACCCAAAAAAGGCTCCAAGTGGTCCTGCTCAATCCTGCCCCCTCCATCCACTGCCACATCCAGGGACATGGACAACCTGACTGGCCACTCCCAGTGACCTGTCCTTCCCTGCGACAGGGCTGAAGGAAACCCCCAGGGACTAGGAGCAGAGCCCTTCCCAACAGGAGAGACAGCAGCAAAGAATGCACACACTGCTTTAGAAGAAGCCAAATGATCTGATGTGCCGGGGCTAATCCTACAGAACCTCTGACCCTTCCCGTCGCCCTCTGTGAACAGTGGTTCCCGGTGCCTCCTGTCCCACACCAGCCACACAAACTGCTCAGCCTGCACTTCCCACTCCTCTGCAATATGCATCGCTCTTACCCTAGATACTTTTCATTTTCCACTTTATCTGAAAATACCTCCTAAAATGGTTTATCTTTGGGTAAAACCTAAGCCATCATTTTTCTTCTTCTTTTATTCATTCCATTCCCTTTTTCTGAGACTCAGTTACTGATCTCCACTGCTAAAATGAATAAGCATTTTTATTTCATTAAAATATTTAATTCTATTGAAAGTGTGTCATAAAAAAGTATGCTGCTATTTCCCGTTAATTTGTGTTTGATAGATGCAGAGGCTTGTTGGTTCCTCATTTTTCTTTGCCATTGAGTTCTTTTCATCTTTTCATCAGTGCCTGTTGCTCTTTGATCACTTGGATTGTGCTTTTGATGTTTTCTTAATCCTTTTAGTAATGAGGTACTCAAAATATAACAACTGATGTTGTGCCGTGTTTTAATTTTATTACGAATTTTCTCTCTTCCTGAAAATGAAATCACATTTCACCAGTTTCTTTATCCTTTACATCTTCAACTCCTTTGTTAACAAGTCGCTAATTATTTGCTTTCTTCTCTCAACTCCGTTAGTGCTCTCATTTCTTTTACAAGTTCTTAAAGGTGGAAAGAGAAATGCTAATGATACCAACCAGAACTCAAAAATAATAACTTGAGCACCACCCATGCATATTTATATTTGTAACAGGTTCCATTTCATCGACGTCAGGATTCCAAAGTCTAGATAACCTCATCCTATGCATTTTTGCACATTATAAGTAAAATAATTTTCAAGAATGGCGTATGTTCCTATTTCCCTTTCACATTTTACCAGATTATTTTCCTAACTAGAGTCCACAAACAGCATTTCTTTTGTCTACATAGAATGAAGCCTTTGCTAGAGGAATCTGTTTACCCATGGAGAGGAAGCTGTGGTTTATCCTGTCACTACCTGAGCTGTGTCCTTGACTTTGCTTTTTGTTTCTAGCATGACCATGAAACTACTCACTCATTAATTCTCTGATCCTCAGTTTCATTATCTAGGAAGTGGGAATAATAACTGAGTTTTTGTCAGATACATTGTATTAAAACAGAGAGGATAGGTCCTCAGTCAAAAGCCATATTTACGTTTGTGTATTTTGCAAACAGTCTATGTAAATCTGTGACTTACCTATTGGAAAATGGTCTGAAAAGGTAAAGAAAACTAATTTACAATAGCCCATGCAGCAAAACTTATGTTTCCTGTTTCTGATAGTCTGTCCCTCTTCCAAAGACTAAGAGTGCTTCAGAAAGTGCATTCATAGTTGTCTCTCCCTCATCCTCTTTTCTTTTTCTCCCTGGGGCCGTGGCAATTTCCTTTCTTGCAGTCAATTCTATTACAACAAACTTCTAAAATTAGTTTTTAGTCCATTTCAACTTTACCGTTATCTTTCCAGACTGTTCACCTTCTTGTCAAAAATGTAATCATCAATCCGGGCCTGGGACAGTACTTTTTACTTTCCATTACATTCCCTTCTCCCCCTGGTGTGCTCAGAGCAAGCAGTCATTTCATTGTTGCCTCTCTGTCTCTCTGTACAATCTCCTTTGGAGTCAAGATGATGGATCTCAATTTTATGCTTTTCCTATTTCTATAACATACCAACTTGAATTATGCTCTTTCTTTCAAGGATATAATCCCTCAGTTGCCATTGGGTGTTATGTTTTGTCTTTTCTCAAAGTTTTATCCTCTAACTATTTACATGGCTTTGTTCTTGTTCTTGCGGACTTTATTCGAATAAATCAGAACCCCTCATTTGCTACAAGGCCTTGTTTCCTCCCGTCCCCTCTAGTTCCGACGTATTTCTACCTTGATTATTACAACTGTCTCCCAAATGAAGGGCCCCTCTCCTGGTTTTCTTTATTGTGGTCTGTGATGCACCGATTCATCATCGGCACTTTCATAAGGGCTCTGTTCTGTTACGAAATGTGTGGTGGAGAACTCCTTCCTCTGGTCTCTTGAAGCCATTAGTACAGTGGTTTTCAGAGTGGCATCTTCAAACTAGCATCAGGAATGCCTGAGTTGCCAGTTCCCAAAATGGGCACCAGGGCACGCTGGGGCACTGTCGCAAACTCACACAGGAGCCTTGGGATATTTTTTAAATTCTTGAGAGACTCACAAGCAACACGGGACATCTGTCAGACATTCAGCAAACCACTAGTCCAAAGGAGTTCACGCTTTCAACATGAGATTCTGTCAATAACATTCCTTTCCATGAGTCCATGTATTGAAAAGGAAGAAATGCAGATAAATACATACAAATTCAGTGCTAATGACTTTTTATTTCTATAGCAGAAGAACCAGATATGGAAGAAATCAGAGAAGGAATAAAGATATCAAAAGGAAAAAAAGAAAAAGAAATGTGTGGTGGAAAGAACTGTGCACATGGCAGCTGTAGAGGCTTGGTTCCATCTACTCCAGATGGACGTGTTAAAGTTGACCTCACTTTGTCATTCACTTTCTCTTTCTGAGAACTATCTGTCAAGTGGACACCGTCATATCTGCCTCTTGGGTGTTTGTGAAAATAAGATGATAACATATATGTAGGCACGTCAGTCTCCAGAATATGACAGGTACCCAACATTAGTACCCTTACCTTAGGGATGTCCCCAAAATCATCACTTCTTCATCCACCAATAAGTCCCAAAGAATGTAACCCAGACTACTGAAAATCGCTTTCTTTTCCTTCATGATGAGGTAAGTCATAAAGGGATTATAAAAAGTGTACTGCTTTCTGATTGTGATTGTTTGATGTAGCTTGCAAGTGATTTGTTTTTACGTTTCTCCTATTTTCTGTTTTTTCTTTTTTCCTGTTGAGTTCGCCACAGTAGACATTCTGCCGATTGCATCTCCAGGGTATTTAAGAAAGTTTCTGTGACTTGGCACTGGATAATGAGGCTTAGCCAGGTTCGAGTTTGAGTTTTTCTGACATGATGACTTCATATCTAGTGGTGTTTTCTCCCATCAAGAGACAGGGTGACTGATGTGCACTT
>NW_012109252.1:352677-359634 GCF_000951045.1 Mandrillus leucophaeus
GCCAAATATCCTGATGAGGGGAGAGAAGATGGTAGCAAAAGTTCTACTGGTTGAGAACTACTGCTCTACAGTCATTCATTTTATTGTTTTGTATTATTAGGAAAGAACCCATGAATTTAAAACAGTCTGAAGATTTTCAATCTGTGGAATGTACTACCTTTGTTGATGCTAAAATTGTGCTAATTTTGCCTTTTAGTGTGTTCTTGACTCCTGAGTCAATGGTAGCTTCTTTGTCATGCGGTGGGATAAACTATTCCAAATTTATCTTGTGTAATTTCTGCTTCAAACCTGAAATTAGTCATCCACCCAACGGTTCTTGGCTTCCTTTAGTGGAAAATGATATTTCAGGATTATGATCTGGACGTTTACAACGTTAATCACTTCTTGATTTCTTGTTGTTTCTGGGCCCTTTCCCTTGATAGGCAGTGTGTGTGTTTGTGTGTGTGTATAGAACAAAGACACAAGATTTCATGCTGATATGCCTGATTCAAATTCAGCACTGCAGCGTTTTTTCTGAATGTCTGCCATCGTGTATCTCTGGTCCTTCTCTCACCCAGAGTCCCTGCTCTCAGTAACTCTGATAAAGGTGGAATTAGAATATTCCATAATTTCTCAATTGCTGTATCTCACAACACAGACACAAAAACTTCGAAAGCAATACCAACATTTCCATGTGCATCAGTAGTGCTGAAAACAATCTAAAATGGTTTCGCACTCATGTTTATACTTCACGTCTCCCAATCAAATTACCGTATTTCAAGGTCCTTTAAAACTGTCCATTGCAAGATTCACAATTAGATTTACTTTTTTAAACATTTTAGATTGCTTTAAAAAGAACTTTGTTTTATTATTATATACAAATATTTGCATACTTAGATGTTCCACAGTCAAATCTGCAAAAGTAGGTATAATTGGAAGGTCTCACTTCTGTTTTCTTTTCCTCTAAACTATTTCAGTTTCCCCCTATAAATAGTAATTTGTAGAATTGTTCTGGTTGATTCTTGTATTTAAGAAACAGACAAACACCTATGTATATCTCTACATATAGATATTCGATGTTTGTGTCAACCCCCTCCCAACTTGGGTAAGCAAGTAATGTGTTTTAAGCTCTTTTTTTTTTTTTTTTTTTTTCTTCTATTTAATGAATTCTGGAACTCATTCTATAGTAGCTTGCTCTCTTTCTCTTTCTCCATCTCTCCTCTTGCTCTGGCTGTACAGCACCCCACAGAGTAGATGAGTAGACCACAGTTTATTCAATCAGACTTCCAACCCATCCATTGATGAGCTATTTCCAGTCTTTTGCTATAAGAAGTAGTCTGACATGAATAGCCTTGTCCGTATGCCCTTTCACTTTTTTTTCCCCCCCGAGACAAAGTCTCACTGTCGCCCAGGCTGGAGTGCAGTGGCGTGATCTCAGCTCACTGCAAGCTCCACCTCCTGGGTTCACGGCATCCTCCTGCCTCAGCTTCTCGGGTAGCTGGGACTACAGGTGCCTGCCACCACACCTGACTAATTTTTTGTATTTTTAGTAGAGGCCGGGTTTCACTCTGTTAGCCAGGATGGTCTCGATCTGCTGACCTTGTTATCCACCCGCCTCAGCCTCCCAAAGTGCTGGGATTACAGGTGTGAGCCACCGCGCCCGGCCTGTCTGCTCACATTTTTTGCAGCAGAAGGTTACACATGGTGTGTGGTGTCCACTGCTGGCTAGTGAATGTCTACTGGAAAAGGCATCGTAAGCACAAATGCAAGTCCATGGCCTTGATTTGATAATTAATCACATATACAAACTCATATTCATTGTAATTATCATTTTAAACAGAAATATGCAAATTCCTATAGAAAGAGGACCATTTTAATGATTTAAATTAATAAAACCAATTTTAAAGAAAAATTGACAGCAATTCTACACATACTCAGAAAATAGAAGGGAGAATACTTGACAATTAATGTATGAAGTTGTAATATTGTGAGACCAAAACCAGTTAAAGACGTAACAAAAAAAAATCTATGTACTAATATCCCTCATAAATATAGACACAAAAATTCTTAACTAAATGGTAGCAAATAGAATTCAAATATATATGTACATGTGTATGTATATATACATGCATATGCAGTCATGCATTGCTTAGCAACAACAGGGATATGTTCTTAGATGTATTGTTAGATGATTTCAACATCATGCAAACATCATAGAGTGCACTTACACAAACCCAGATTGTACAGCCTACTACCCACCTGGGATGTATGGTACAGCCTATTGTTCCTAGGCTACAAACCTGTACAGCATGTGACTGTAATACTACAGGCAATTGTAACAACAAGTAATATTTGTGTATCGAACATATGTAAACATAGAAAAGGTACAGTAAAAACACTGTATAAAAGATAAAACAGTGGGACACCTGTATTAGGTACTTACCATGAATAAAGCTTGCAGGACGGGAAATTGTCCTGGGTAAGTCAGTAGTGAGTGATGGCTGAGTGTGAAGACCTAGGACGTTACTATACACTGCCATAGACTTTACAAACACTGTGAACTTAGGCTACATTTATTTTAAAAATGTATTTCTTAAATAATAAATTAACCTTAGCTTACTGTAACTTTTTTACTTTATAAGGCTTTTCATTTTTTAAAATTTTTTTATTCTTTTGCAATAACATTTAGCCTAAAACACATGGTGCAGCTGCACAAAAATTTTTGTATAGTCTTGTTCTATAAACATTTTTGTATTTTAATTTCGTGGTTTTTTTGTTTTTTTTTACTTTTTAAAACTTTTTGTTTAAAACTAAGACATAAACACACACGTTAGCTTAGGCCTACACACTGTATTCCACCTCCACATCTGTCTTGTCCCACTGGAAAGCCTTCAGCAGCAATAACACACATGAATGAAGCTGTCATGTTCAATGATCACAATGCCTTCTTCTGGATACCTCCTGAAGGCCCTGCCTAAGGCTGTTTACAGTGATTTGTGTGTGTGTGTAAGTATAAGGAGCATAATCTAAAATAGTGATGGATAGTATAGCACAGTAAATATATACACCAATATCATAGTCATTTATTATCATTATCAAGTATTACATGCTGTATACAATTGTACTGCTCTCCTTTCCCATGACTGGCAGTACAGTCGGTTTATTTACACCAGCATCACCAGGAACACATGCGTAATGCATTGAGCTATGATGATTCAATGGCTACAATGTCATTAGGAGATAGGAATATTTTAACTGCATTATAATCTTATGGGACCATTGTGTACATGATCCATCATTGATTGAAATGTCGTTATGTGGCACAGGATTTTGTGTGCGTGTGTGTGTGTGTGTGTATATATATATATATGAAATTATACGCCATAAACAAATGAAGTGTTTTCCTTGTAGGAATGAAAGACTGTTCAATATTTGAAAATCAAAGTCATTCATTATATTAACAGGATAAAGAAGAAAAATTACATGTTTACATCAATTGATGCACAAAAAGCATTTGACAATGTCAACACCACAATTAGTTTACTAAGGAAACTAACCACCACAAACGTGGTGTTTTGAAACAATAGAAATTCAATCGCCCAAAGCTCTGGAGGCCACAGGTCCAAACTCAAGGTGTCAGCAAAGCCACGCTCCCTGCCAGATCTCCCAGGCAGAGAACCCATTCCTAACCTTTTCCAGCTTCCAATGGCTCCTACACTCCTCAGCTAACAGCGACATCACTGGAACCTCTGCCTCTGTCTTCAGATCACCTGTTTCTCTGGGTCTATGTTTTCTCCTCTATGTGTCTCATACAAAGACACTGGTCATTGGATGTGGGGACACCCAGTTAATCCAGGATGATCTAATCTCAAGATGTTTAACCACATTCCATCTGCAAAGACCCATTTTCCAAATACAATCACAGTCACCATGTGTGGGGACAAGGGAGTGGACATGTCATTATCGGGGGGCCACCATCCAGCCTGCTATAATGTCTATTCATGACAAAGTCTCAGCAAGGCAGGAGGAAATGGGCCGTCCTCAATTTGTGATAAAGAACACTTACAAAACAACAAAACAAAATGAAATGAAAAACACTTAGTATTAACCTTAATGATGAAAGACTGGATGTTACCCCCTAAAAGTCAGAACCCACCAAGGACATCCACTCTTCCCATTCAGCATAGTGCTGGAAGTTCAAGTCAATTCAAAATGGCAAGGATAAGAGAAAAAGGGCTTTCAGATCACAAAGAAAAACAGTAAAGTTGACTCTACTTGCAAGTAACATGATCGTCTAGATAGAATTTCCCAAGGAATTCACAGATAAACTGTTAGAGCCAAGAACCAGTTTGGTGACTTCACAGGATACAGGATGAACAACAACAACAAAATCTGTATTTCTATATAATAATATGAACACGTGAACACCCAATTTCTTTAAAATACAATTTACAATAACTCAAAACAATGTAATACCTGGAAATCTACACAAAACTGTGTATGTATGGGACTCATAGATTGAAAACTATGCAACGCTATGGAAAGAAACCAAAGAGCAAAATAAATAGAGGGACACTCAGAGTAAAGATCTCAATGTCTCATGTATTGGTACACTCAGAGTAAAGATCTCAAATCTCCCAAACTGATATGCAGTTTAATGCAACTGTTGTAAGAATCTCAGCAAATATGTTTTGTAGATATGAACAAGATTATTCTAAAAAGTATATGAAAATGTGCAGGAACTAGAATAGCTAAAATAATTTAGAAAAAAACAATGAGTGGGAAAAGCACCTTCCCCAATTTCAGTACATATTATATAGCTCCAGTAATCAAGACCATGTGGTGTTGGTGGAAAGGCAGACACAGAGATTAATGGAATGGAATAGAAAACCCACGAATAAACCCACATAAGATGCCCTCCTGGTTTTTGGTAAAGGGGCCAAAGCAATTCAATGGAGGAAGAATAGACTTTTCAGTGAACAGCTCCAGAACAACTGGACATGCAGAGGCCAAAAATGAGCCTCCATGTGAATCTCACATCTTTTACAAAAATCTACTCAAAATGGATAATAGACTTAAATGTAAATATAAACAGAAAACTTTTAGTAAAAGATACGAGGAAATATTTGCAATCGGAGAGTAGGAAAATATTTCTTAGACTTGTCTCCCAAAACATAATTCATCAATTGGAATTATTTACGAAATAATTGATTATTACTTTATCAAAATGAAAAACCTCTTCTCTGAGAAAAATCATATAAAGAACTTGAAAAGATAAACTGTAGACTGGAAGATAACATTTTCAAACCACATATCTGTTAAGAACTCATAAAGAACTCTCAAAACTCTACAATAGACACACACACACACACACACACACACAGATACACACACAGAGTCACAGAGTTAGGATGTGTTCAGAAGACCTTTCACCAAAGAAGATATACAATAAATACATAGAAAACTGTGTAACACCTTTAGCTATCAGGGAAATTTAAATTAAGGCAAAAATGAGCTATTATACACACCTATCAAAATGTCCAAAATTAGAAATGCATTTTTTATATATATATATACTGACATTGCCAAATGCTCTCAAATAGAGAAGTTGAGTCACTCAAACATTGCTGATGGGAATGTGTAATGGTATAGCCACGTTGTTAAACAGTTTGGCAATTTCTCTCTCTCTCTCTTTCTTCTCAGAGTCTCACTCTGTCATCCAGGCCAGAGTACAGTGGTACAATCTCAGCTCACTGCAACCTCCACCTCCCAGATTCAAGCAATTCTCCCTGCCTCAGACTCCCGCGTAGCTGGGATTTGGGATTACTGGTGCCCACTGCCACACCCGGCTAATTTTGTATTTTTTGTAGAGACGAGTTTTCACCATGTTGGTCAGGCTGGTCTTGAACTCCTAACCTTAGGTGATCCGCCTGCCTTGGCCTCCCAAAGTGCTGGGATTACAGGTGTGAGCCACCACACCCAGCCAGCACACCCAGCCAGCAATTTCTTACAAGAGCTAAACATTCAATTATCACGTGACCCGACAACTGCACTCCTAATCATTTATCTCAGAGAAGTGAGGACTTCTGTTCACATAACATAATCATAAACAATAGTAGCAGGAATATGTATAGCAGCTTTAGTCATAATGGTCAAAGACAGGAAATTACCCGAATGTCATTGAAGATGCAAACAATTAAACAAATTAGTTCATCTAGACCATGGAATGCCACTCAGCAATAAAAAGAAATAAACTATTGATACAAGCACCAACTTTATGACTCTCCAGAGATTGGTGCTGACCAACAAAGCCAATCCCAGAAGGTCACATGCCGTTTCTACAACATTCTTATAGAAACAGGAGATTAGTAGTGGCCAGGGGTTAAGGAGGGAGGTGGTGATGGACCAAAGTAAGTGTGACTGTCGAGGGTCAACGGGAGGGATGTCTGTGTTGCTGGACATGTTCTGTATCTCATCTGTTTCAACATCAGTATCCTGGTGGTGATGTTATAACACAGTTTTGCAAAATTCTACCACTGGGGAAAACTGCATGAAGGTTACACAAGATCTTTGTAACTGCATGAAGCTTACATGAGAACTTTGTATTACCTCTTACAACTGCATATGAATCTATAATTATCTCAAAATTCAAATTTTTGTTAAAAACAATAAAACCCCACGGTAATTATTTACCAAATCACAGATGTACCTGAATAGTCAAACAATTTTAATAGCTAAGTCTGAAGCTTTTCTACTGGGTAAATTCTATGGATACTTAATTCTTATTTGTGCACAAACCTCTATTTTAGAAGTAGGTGTCAGTATTTTGGGAGGCTGATGCGAGTGGATCATCTGAGGTCAGCAGTTCGAGACAAGCCTGGCCAACATGATGAAAACCTGTCTCTACTGAAGAATTAGCCAGGCATGGTGACACACACCTGTAATCCCAGCTACTCAGGAGGCTGAGGCAGGAGAATC
>NW_012109252.1:365721-366506 GCF_000951045.1 Mandrillus leucophaeus
GGATGTGTTCAGAAGACCTTTCACCAAAGAAGATATACAATAAATACATAGAAAACTGTGTAACACCTTTAGCTATCAGGGAAATTTAAATTAAGACAAAAATGAGCTATTATACACACCTATCAAAATGTCCAAAATTGGAAATACATTATATATTTATTGTTTTATATATACTGACATTGCCAAATGCTCTCAAATGGAGAAGTTGAGTCACTCAAACATTGCTGATGGGAATGTGTAATGGTATAGCCATGTTGTTAAACAGTTTGGCAATTTCTCTCTCTCTCTCTCTTTCTCTCTCTCTTTCTTCTCAGAGTCTCGCTCTGTCATCCAGGCCAGAGTACAGTGGTACAATCTTGGCTCACTGCAACCTCCACCTCCCAGATTCAAGCAATTCTCCCTGCCTCAGACTCCTGCGTAGCTGGGATTTGGGATTACTGGTGCCCACTGCCACACCCAGCTAATTTTGTATTTTTTGTAGAGACGAGTTTTCACCATGTTGGTCAGGCTGGTCTTGAACTCCTAACCTTAGGTGATCCGCCTGCCTTGGCCTCCCAAAGTGCTGGGATTACAGGTGTGAGCCACCACACCCGGCCAGCAATTTCTTACAAGAGCTAAACATTCAATTATCATGTGACCCAACAATTGCACTCCCAATCATTTATCTCAGAGAAGTGAGGACTTCTGTTTACATAACATAATCATAAACAATAGTAGCAGGAATATGTATAGCAGCTTTAGTCATAATAGTCAAAGACAGGAAATTACCCGAATGTCATTGAAGA
>NW_012109252.1:367301-375816 GCF_000951045.1 Mandrillus leucophaeus
TGTTCTGTCTTCCTTTTGACTGTGATTGGAAAGGGAAAACATTAATGCTAACAATAAATTATAATCAGGATCATCTTCTATGTAAAGAAGAGAACCTACTCTGAAGGATAAATGACATTCATTGAGGACCAGCTCCTGCAGTCCAGGTTTTCCCTGGTTACATTTGCCTCTGTTGAAGTCTCTTTGAGCAGGGCTGCAGCAGCTGCCAGGGTTGATCTTATTTCCCCCTGTCCCATTAGAATAAATGTTTGTTAACTCTGTTTACACATTGCACAGCTGATTTAATTCAGCCTTTAGGATAAGTCAGAACTGTATGAATTGCCAAAGAGTGTTTTATATGAAAGCAAACTCTACCTCATAGATAAAATTTCCCGAGTTGAGGCCAATAATAATGGAGTGGGGTTGACGTGTTGAGAGCGGCGCCATCATTTGGGATGCATGTCTTGTGTTCCGTGAATGGTGGTATTAGACAAGGATACATCAAATCAAGTGAGCAACAGATAGGATTTTTATGAGTTTTCCCCTTGAACAATATTATGATAAATGCACACAATTGCATTTGATTTTTTTCCCTCCCTACCAGGAGGATCAAGCAAAGAAAATGAGTTTGCCCTTCAGTCTTTTGAAGTTTTTTGATTCATGACAACCATAGCCAGAGATAAGAATTAAGCCCCGCACTTTAAATGAGCAATAAGCCAGGTTTTCAAGCTGTCTTATTTAAGTTCCTGTCTGCTTCTTGTAGGCTTTTTTCTCTCTTTTTTAGCTTCACATTATTATTATTATTATTATTATTTTGGAGAAGCCATACATAAAGTGACTGAGAAAATAATAATTGGCATTACCTTAACGTTTTCATCTCTAATAATCCCGAATCATAACATATTAGCATACTGACAAAAATCTATAGCCACAAACAATGTTTCTTTCGAGAAGAGAAGAAGAAAATATCTTTTTTAAGTCTTACTCCTAAAAGTGCTCATTGCCAATGTGTTGGAAAGACTGCCTTTTACTCAGAAAGCATTTTTAAGGTGCCACATATACAGAACAATATAAGACTCACACTTTTGCTGTTTTGAAATACATGTGATCACAATGTTGATGCGATGTTTCTTATGATCAATAATAAAACATACATATGATTCATAAGATATAGACGGTACAAGAGAAAATGAAATAATGATACAGGTAAAACCACTAAACCTTACACTTAATTTACATAATTAATTTTATGAGTATTCGCTGATTATTTTGTGCCAGGCACTCTTTTGAGGGCTGGGATTACTTAAGTAGCAACTGGGCAAAAGACCAGCTCTCACAGATTTTACCTTCTAATCAGGGAGTGTTGCAGTGAAAATAATAGCAATAATAGTAATATGTAACCTGTCTCATTGCTTCTAAGGTGTGGATTTTTTTCAACTTTTTGTGCCTCTGATATGGGATTTATCTTACTATCGCATTGGTGAGAGACACTCATGTCACATTTTAATTTTCTTTTTCAATAGTATATGAAGTAATTAAGCATCTGATAATGATGATATCTTAGCCTTGATATTCTCCCAGGTGGTAATAAATTCAATAAAGAATAATGTAGGGGAATGGTCAGAGGGCTGGAGAGTGAGGGAGCCTCTGCTCCTTAGGTTGGAGCCAGCAGTGTGAGTCTCTGGAGGGGAGTGCTGGGTGAAGGGAGTGGGGAGCTGCCCACCTGGATAGCTGGGGTGTGTCCTAGCAGACAGCATTTACAAATGCAATGTTGCAAAGTGAGATGGCGTAGATTGTATCTGGTGAACTGCAGGAAGACCACACTAAGCTATGTGGGAAGAGTCATCTGAGGGGAAGATCTTTCCAGTGGGGCAGAAGCAAAGTCAGGAGGAGTCAACACACTGGCCCCCTGCTTTGTCTCTCTCGTCACTCTGCGATCAGAAGCCATGGAAGTTTTGTGCAGGGCAGTTGCCTGACCTGACACACATTGTTCAAGGAACAACCTGACTGAGTGACGTGTAGGATGTTGGGATGGGAAGGAGGCCTGGTGAAGGCGGGTGCGGGTGGGACGGAAGGTGAGTAGCACCTTGCAGGTGAGAAGAGCTGCCTCATGTAATAGCTCATAGTCATCAAGGTCACTAGATTTGAGGTGTAGTTAGAAGACAGATATGATGAGATGTGCTCATTGGAAGTCTCCATGCAGGCAGAGAAGTGGACAGAGTGGGCTTCAGGAATGCCCAAAAGCTGAAAGGATTAGACAGAATGTGGTGGTCTAAGAGTGGGATGCTTTCAATAGGTATCCACAGGTGATGTGCCAGGCATTTCTATGAGGTCTCCAGAGTGGTGGTGGGATTGGGTGGCTGGACTAATGAGAAGAGCCACTCAGGGCATCTGTTTTGTCCCCTCTGCCCCGTGCTTCACCTTTCCCAGCGAAATATGTACAGTGAAAACACATATTAACTGTCAGGGATACAATTTTCTTTCCCAGGGAGCTCTGTGCTCTGAGGACTGAGAGTATCAAGGGGCTTTTTTGCCCTCTGACTTCTCACTGGGATTCACCAAAGGGGAGTGACTGAGGGCACAGAGTGAGTGAAGCAGGTGTGTGCTGTCTCTTGTCTCTCTTCCATGCATTGCCAAAGGTAGCAGCTCCCATCCGGGGCTTCTGTCCTCTCTGCTAACAGCTCCCAGTCCTGTCTGCTACCACCTTCCTGTCCTGTCTGCTGCCAGCTCCCTGGGGGGATAAGTAGGTCCACGGTGACCAGCACAGGGGAACTGAGCTAACTAGCCCATGGTAGTTGACTTAAACCAATCACGAGTATTCCCAATATTTCCTGCATTCACTTTTTTGAATTTTCTGATCCTGCCAGCACTCTGACTGATAGAAATATAGGTGAGAAGTGTAAGGAACTGAGTGTTCCAGGGGATGAATACAAGATGGGAGCAGACAAGCTGTCTGCAGATGTTAAATTAGTTATTTCATTCAGCAGTAAAATGAAGTCCATGGGGCAGGAATGAGGGGGATATGGGGAAAAGGTGGAGAGATCAGATAAAGAAATCAGGTTGAGAATTAACACTAATAAATGGGATTTCCTCACGATTTTAGGCTGCAGAAATAATATAATCTAAATTATATTCAATATTTAGCAGGAAATATTTGTACTTCATAATCAAGGCAGAAAATTTTTGAACTGTCTGTAACAAAATGCAGTGAAAACACATATTAACTGCCAGGGATACTATTTTCTCTAATATAGTCTTGTATGGAATAAGCAAATATTGAATTAACTGGAACTCTTTACAAATGCTTAGAAGAAATTAGATGGAAAAGTCATAAAATCACCTTGATCTTTAATTTTGGTCTTACATATGGGAACATTTACTGGTAATTAGATGAGTTTTGCATTAGAGATTATATCAACCTGAAAATGAAATAAAGTTTTAAAAAAACCATTTAGACATACCTTATATAGGTAATATTCTGAAAATATGCTGGCACAAATGGGAAATGTTCTAAGGAATACTTACCATGATGGCCTTATCTAAACATTTACCACCAGAGAACCTCAAAGGTATTCTTATATAATTCTAAGGTTACTCTGGAAAGCATCAGATGCTACTACGACCTCAGGTCTCATAACCAAAGAATGCCAGGAATGACTCCATTCTTGTAGTTTATGGGAAAGCAGAGAAATCACTCAGGGCTTTGCCCCCTAAAAGGAAATCTTTAGACCTCCAGAGGGGAACCTTGCCTGGGAGCCATCTGAGATTATGCAGGACTGAGCACCTTAGTTCAGGGAACTTTGTAGCTGACTTAACCAGAAGTTGGAGCAGGAAGCAATTTCCAGTGCAAGAGAGACTGGCTGAGCTGCCACGGGAGCCCATTTTTTAGTCCTAGAACTGTGCAGTGATGAATCTGCTCTTAAGCCTCTGAAGTAGGGAAATTAAAAGTCAATGCAAGCCTGAATTTAGCTTCAGATTAGAAAATAATAATATGCGGAGTGCAGGTATTCTGTCATTTTCCACTAAGAGAGAAGCATCTGACCAGTGTTCGGTGCTACATGCCATCCGATGGGCCAAGACATACAGAAGATGCCCTTATTACCACTGGAGTGTGGCACCTGTGCTTGGCTTTAATGATAAAATAATTTAGGCTGTCCACAAAAGAACCATGGTCATTATATAATAAAGAGATCTTGAAAAATGAACCAGGAAGGAACCTGCCCACACCACACAACACCAAGCACAAATAAAGAAAAAATAAAATATTTAATAGAGGAGCAAAATGGATATTAAGAAAGTGGGTAGTTCACTTAATGCCCAGTTTTAAAGGCAGAAGGGATTCTCATTGAAAATAGTTGCAGAAAAACAGTTGGGAAGTAGAAGTCCCTGTCAAGAAAATCAAAATAAAGCTATATGGTCAGAAGACCTGGAGTTAGAAGAATTTTGAAGAAACATAAAAGTAACTGCATCTCTATGTCAACAACTATAGTTCCACAAAAGTCATCAAATAAAGTTTATTTCTATTTTATTCATTGTTTCTTCAAAATCCCACCACGTTTATCAAAATTCAACTTTCTAACCTTCCAGTCTCTGGATAAAATGTATTCATTGGATTATCATTTTTAAAAACTAGGTTGCTATGACACAGTTTTCAAGTAAATTTATTTTTTCAATGACTTGTTCCCACATCTTAAATTGAATTTTGTATACCATCTGCTACTGGAAGAACCTGACTGTAACCCCAATTTATTGATAAGGTATGTTCTTCAATGATTAGAGGAAATGCACGGTGTGTGTCTATGTGTTTAGGCATTATTCTGATGACTATATTGAAGCAGATCCATTTCACATAAATAATGTAGAATAAAAAACAAGCCCATGTTCGCCATGCGTGGTGGCTCACACCTATAATCCCAACACTTTGGGAGGCCGAGGTAGGCAGATCACGAAGTCAAGAGATCAAGACCATCTTGGCTAACATGGTGAAACCCCATCTCTACTAAAAATACAAAAATTAGCTGGGTGTGGTGGTGCACACCTGTAGTCCCAGTTACTCAGGAGGCTGAGGCAGGAGAATCTCTTGATCCCAGGAGGCAGAGGTTGCAGTGAGCCAAGATCACAACACGGCACTCCAGCCTGGTGACAGAGTTCCATCTCAAAAAAAAAAAAAAAAAAAAAGTAGCCCATATTGAAAACAATTTTTAACTTTCAGGAATGGGAAGGAGTAACAACTTTTCTAAAAATCTACAAATTACCATTTCTATTTTTGCACCAAGGACTTGGCAACGATTACCTGCAAAAGCTAAGCAGGAACTGCTGTGCTATAAATACATTTCATCACTTGACAATGCTAAGGAGTAGACATTTTACATTATTTTTTCTTTTAACCTTCTATCTTTCATTTGCATACTTTCTCAATCCCAAATATTTTATTTAAAAATCTATTTCTTTAAAAGGGGTTTTATTTTTCCACAGTCATATTCAGTTCTCCACCCATGCCTCTTCCCTATTATAATGCCCAGAGTATGTTCAGGTATTACCAAGCAATCTGCTGAGTCAGCTTTCTGGTGAGTGGTTGGTTGATAACTACCAATTGGGTTCTGGGATTTTTCTTAGACCCTATTATTATGTTATAATTTTCAGAGTAGGCAACTTCAAAAATTAAACAGAAGATGGAATCCACACAATGATCTCTTAGATGATCACATTCGAGTCTGTGATACTATCAAGAATCTACTAACATTTGAAAGAAGTGTGACATAGCAAAGTCATGTCAAGGCAGGAAGTAAGAGGTGCCGTGCAAGAGTGGCCCCTATCAAGGCAGGAAGTAAGACATGCGGCGGAAGAGCAGCCGGTATCAAGGCAGGAAGTAAGAGGTGCGGGCGGCAGAGTGGCGGATATCTTATCTCACTGTGGGCGTGGTGGCAGGCTGGTAGGAGAAGACAATTGTATGGAATAAAACATTTATTTTCTCCAATGTTATGAATAAATAGGAGCAAATTTTAAAAGTCATTGAACAAGTTATCATTGTAGATAGAGCAAAAGTAAAGTGAGAGATGTGATGTGTTTCATCTTAATTTTGGCAAGACTTTGGGTCATATGTTACCAGAAACATGAAGGGAGAACATTAATAAACAAGTTTGGTCAGTTGTTTATTGTGGAAATGAGGTAAATCAAGCAGAGATAGAAGAAAATTCAAGTAAATTATAATTTAACTCTCATACAAGGGATGGAAGAGAGGCATGCACTACTGGAAAAAAGGCATGGGCATGGATGGGGCAGGGAGGCGGCAAGATGAATACCAGTTAAATAGCCTTTTAAAACTCAAAGTGACATACTGACTTCCGGGAGAAGACAAACCGGAAACACAAAAGCGTCACACTAAAGCAACTGCCTAGTGGGAAAATGAGATGGGAAAATTCTCAGTCTCCAAGCTACCACATTTCTGCAGAGCAGAGGCGAGTACACAGGGTGAGACCAGATTAGTGACGGCCCAGGTGTGATACCCGCACATGGGAGGGAAGGTGAGGGATGGGGAGTCTCGGCTGCATGGACCTGTGTCTTAATGGAATTGGGAAATCCTAATCTCAGTCAGCCCTCTTCCATAGAGAGTCCATAGAGTTGCTTGCTCTGTTGGTGTCTTAACCATATTCACTTTCTAATGAGCTCCTTGCTGTCTAGAAGAGAAAGTCTAGAAACCTGGAAACTGCATTTCCCACAATCCATTACTAGCAGGGATCCTGATCTTGCTAAGGAAATAAAACCAAGAAGAGAGATTTAAGGGCTCACAAAATGCAGTGTGAAAAGACCGAACTGAAACCTCCACTTTACTAGTTATGCAACTATTCAGTGCTTAGAATGTTATCTAATTTTCTTCAAGCTTCAATTATTTTATCTGTAAAATAAGATAAACCATAGAACCTATCTTATATATTTACAATAAAGCTTTCTTGATTTTATTTATTATTTTTTTTTTTTTGAGATGGAATCTCGCTCTGTTACCCAGGCTGGAGTGCAGGGCTGTTGATCGCTGCTCACTGCAACCTCCACCTCCAGGGTTCAGGTGATCCTCCTGCTTCAGCCTCCTGATCTTGAGTAGCTGGGATTACAGGAAACTGCCACCACGCCTGGCTAATTTTTGTATTTTTAGTGGAGACGTGGTTTCACCATTTTGGACAGGCTGGTCTCAAACTCCTGACCTCAAATGATCCACCCACCTCAGCCTCCCAAAGTGCTGGGATTACAGGTGTGAGCCACTGTGCCTAGCACAAAAACGCTTTAACGTGTTATAATAATGAAATAAAGGGACTTCATAACCATCATCTACTTGATAAACATTAATTAAATACCTACTATCTATGTCAGACAAAATGTTCAGCATTAAAAAAATAAACAGAAGACAGATACAACTCCCACTCTTATGGTGTGTATAATCTAGTTTAAAGTCTAATAACACATACAAAATGATTTCTGCATTTCTCAGTACACAGTAAGCAGTTACTAACTGTCACATGTAATTATTCATATTGCCAATAATGATGTAATAACATCTCCCTTATAGCAAATAGTCCTAGATATCAGTGGAAGAATCACAAAGGGAAGATGAGAGAATATGAGTATACACACATATACATATACATAAATATGTGTGTATATATGTATATATGCATGTGAGTGTCTATATACATACTTGGCAATTATATTTTAGTTCTGATTTATCCTCTTATAATTAAATTTGTATATGTATGCCCATACACACACACACATACATACATACATACATACAGATATCGATTAATACATATAGAGATTGACGAATAAAAAATAGACAATGTGGCCAGTGCCCCTGGTGTGATCTGGTGCACACAGTCTATGTGACCAAACTCAGTTGCACTGGCTGTTGGTGTGGATGTATTTTTGTGGGGAAGGTGGGACTATCAGTAATTTATTATAGGTAAAGTATAAATTGCAAATCATAGAAAACAACAACCACAGACTTTATTTCATAGAAAATTTTAGGCTGAAAAATCTAACAATTTAACAATTTCAGTATGTTATATTTTATGCACAAGAAATGCAGATATTTAAAAGTGTGCAATTTGATGAGTTTTGATCAACGTCAACCCTTGTTTTCACCACCCCTAGTCAAGATATTGAACATTGTTAACACCTCCCAGAGTGTGAATACCTCATAGTGAAAGATATTGAACATTCTTGACACCCTGCAAAGTGTCTTCATGCCTTTTTCTCTGCAGGGGATTTTAAGAATGAAGGTCCCATGAACATCTGTGTACAAGTATTGGTTTGGACATGGCTTCCATTTTCCCTTGGATCCCTACCTCTATGTGGAAGGGTCATGTCATATATTAAGTACATGTTTAACTTTTTTAAAAGTTACCAAATTGTTTCCCAAAATAATTTTTCCATTTTATATTTCCTTCAGCATTTTATTATCATTTCAGTTTCTCTATGCTTCAGTACATATTTACATTGTGAAATGGTCAAATCAAGGTTCTTAGCATTTGCATTCTCTCCA
>NW_012109252.1:375866-377211 GCF_000951045.1 Mandrillus leucophaeus
GTAAGAGGTGCGGCGGAAGAGCGGCGGGTATCAAGGCAGGAAGTAAGAGGTGCGGCGGAAGAGTGGCTGGTATCAAGGCAGGAAGTAAGAGGTGCAGGCAGAGTGGCCGATATCTTATCTCACTGTGGGCGTGGTGGCAGGCTGGTAGGAAAAGACAATAGTATAGAATAAAACATTTATTTTCTCCAATGTTACGAATAAATAGGAGCAAATTTTAGAAGTCATTGAACAAGTTATCATGGTAGATAGAGCAAAAGTAAAGTGAGAGATGTGATGTGTTTCATCTTAATTTTGGCAAGCCTTTGGGCCATATGTTACCAGAAACATGAAGGGAGAACATTAATAAACAAGTTTGGTCAGTTGTTTATTGGTGGAAATGAGGTAAATCAAGCAGAGATAGAAGAAAATTCAAGTAAATTATAATTTAACTCTCATACAAGGGATGGAAGAGAGGCATGCACTACTGGAAAAAAAAAGGCATGGGCATGGATGGGGCAGGGAGGCGGCAAGATGAATACCAGTTAAATAGCCTTTTAAAACTCAAAGTAACATACTGACTTCCGGGAGAAGACAAACCGGAAATACAAAAGCGGCACACTAAAGCAACTGCCTAGTGGGAAAATGAGATGGGAAAATTCTCAGTCTCCAAGCTACCACATTTCTGTAGAGCAGAGGCGAGTACACAGGGTGAGACCAGATTAGTGACGGCCCAGGTGTGATACCCGCACATGGGAGGGAAGGTGAGGGATGGGGAGTCTCAGCTGCATGGATCTGTGTCTTAATGGAATTGGGAAATCCTAATCTCCATCAGCCCTCTTCCATAGAGAGTCCATAGAGTTGCTTGCTCTGTTGGTGTCTTAACCATATTCACTTTCTAATGAGCTCCTTGCTGTCTAGAAGAGAAAGTCTAGAAACCTGGAAACAGCATTTCCCACAATCCATTACTAGCAGGGATCCTGATCTTGCTAAGGAAATAAAACCAAGAAGAGAGATTTAAGGGCTCAGAAAATGCAGTGTGAAAAGACCGAACTGAAACCTCCACTTTACTAGTTGTGCAACTATTCAATGCTTAGAATGTTATCTAATTTTCTTCAAGCTTCAATTATTTTATCTGTAAAATAAGGTAAACAATAGAACCTATCTTACATATTTACAATAAAGATTTTTCGATTTTTTTTTTTTTTTTTTTTTGAGATGGAGTCTCGCTCTGTTACCCAGGCTGGAGTGCAGGGCCGTGATCGCTGCTCACTGCAACCTCCACCTCCAGGGTTCAGGTGATCCTCCTGCTTCAGCCTCCTGAGTAGCTGGGATTACAGGAACCTGCCACCGCGCCTGGTTAATTTTT
>NW_012109252.1:379336-383084 GCF_000951045.1 Mandrillus leucophaeus
TCCCTACCTCTATGTGGAAGGGTCATGTCATATATTAAGTACATGTTTAACTTTTTTAAAAGTTACCAAATTGTTTCCCAAAATAATTTTTCCATTTTATATTTCCTTCAGCATTTTATTATCATTTCAGTTTCTCTATGCTTCAGTACATATTTACATTGTGAAATGGTCAAATCAAGGTTCTTAGCATTTGCATTCTCTCCAGCGTTCATTGTTTCTTTATGGTAAAAACATTCAAAATCCTCTCTTCTAGCTATTTTGAAATACACCGTACAATATCGTTAAGAGTAATCACCCTTCTGCACAATAGCACACAAGAACTTCTTCCCTCTACCTGAGACCGTGCGCCTGTTAACTCATCTCTCACCATTCCTGTCCTCCTGCCTCCCCTAGTCTCTCTGGTAACAACCATTCTATCCTCTGCTCCTATGAGATCAGCTTTCTGAGGTTCTCGTAAGAGTAAGATGATGTTGTGCTTATCTTTCTGTGCCTGGCTCACTTCACTTAACAAAGTGTCCTTCAGGCTCATCCATGTTGCTGCAAATGACAGGATTTCTTTCTTTTTTATGACCAAATAGTATTCCACGTTTTTACCGTTATCCATCCATCGATGGACACCTCAGTTCTTTCCATATCTTGGCTATTGTGAATGATCCTGCAATGAACAGGGGAGTGCAGCTATCTCTTCCATGTACTGATTTCATTTCTGTTGGGTATATAGCCAGTAGTGGGATGGCTGGGTAATATGATAGTTCTTTTTTACTTTTGTTAAGGAAGCTGCATGCTGTTTTCTATGGTGGCTGTGCTAATTTCCATCCTCACTGACAGTGAACTCTTAACACACAATTTTTCTAAATGTTTGCTGACATTTGGTATGGTCAGTCTTTTAAGTGGGTTGCTATGAAAGTCTTTTTTTCCACCCATCATTTTTATTTGAGTACTTTCTTTAGTAAAATATGCTCAATATAAACAGTTTGGAGTGATTTAATATTCTTAACAGTTTCGTTTCTAGTGCCATTTTTTTAAAGTCCAGCTTCTGTCAAGATTTTTACTGTAATTTGAATATTTGCATAAGCTGCAAAAGTTATGCTTCTCTTGAGGGCCTGGCCATTCGACTCTGAATAAGGAAGGAGTTCTGACTGCAGAGCTGTTTGTTTGTTTTGTTTTTTTTTTAAGTGATTTTTAAGTTCCCACTTCCTTGAGTGTTTAACAGTCAACGAAATTCATTCTACGTAGTTCAAATAGCGCTGTTAGGTCCCCAACCATATAGTTGAAATTAGAACTTTTAAAACCCATATGATAATTTAAAATCTATTTAATTTCAAAGTTCAGGTGCTGTAAGAATAATAGCTGTTTTGTAATTACATTCGGATATAAGTAATGGTAGATGCAACAAACCAGATAATGCAATTTGACAAAGTTGCTATGTTCTTGACTGTATTAAGGCTTAATTCCATTTTCTAAAATTCAAAATTCCTTTGCCTTATTAATTCCTGATTCTGTAAGGGCACTTGTCAGCCCTGTGAATTATCAGTTGAGCTCATAAACTGATGCTAACATTACACACTGACAGTAATCGATTTGACAGGCAAACACTTCCTCTGCTGGAAGCAATTGGTCCTCTGGAGAGGGTTTTTAAAGTAGTCTCTAGTTTTCTTTCTGAATTTGATTGAGGTAGCTTATTATAGACTGATTAAATTAAAGAGTTACTTTTACATTTCCATGGAATTTGAAAAAAAAATGTTGATAAAAGGAATAAAGTGAGTTAATGGAAGTTTAATAAAGATCATTATTTTTGCGGGATCACTCTATGAACAGTAGATTTGTAGAGTATGGTCAAATAGATTGTTTCATATCTCATAGATTTGAAATATGATTATTTCCATACAAATAGTATTGATGGAGAAGGTTCTTTTTACTTCATCTTTATTAAATATTTTCATCATTTGACTCTGAAAGTCTGCATTTTAGATGTTTCTCTCTCTATGTATATATATGGGAATTGTGGAATCATTAAATGTTGTTAATTTTTATGATTATTTATAGTTATTATTAAATAGGGGACTGGGACCATCTTTTATGAGAAGTTTTGACTTGAAGAAAAATTGGTACTGATTCGTTTCCAGGTCTTCCGTTTGAGCGTCTGATTTTATTTGTGTCATTTTGTGTTTTGCGATGAAGTAGGCTGGCCTTGAAACCCTCAAAGCAAAATAAAATCTGACCAGTTCTTGTTATGCTTATTCAGTGATATAGTTTGGCTGAGTCTGCACCTGAAATCTCATCTTGAATTGTAGTCCCTGTGATGCCCATAATCCTCATGTGTCAAAGGAGAGACCAGGTAGAGTGATCGAATCATGGAGGTGGTTTCCCCTATACTGCTCTCGTGGTAGTGAGTGTGTTCTCACGAGATGTGTTGGTTTTATAAGTGTTTGGTAGTTCCCCCTGCATTCCTTTCCTTCATGCTGCCTTGTGAAGAAGGCACCTTGCTTCCCCTTTACCTGCCACCATGATTGTAAGTTTCCTGAGGCCTCCCCAGCCATGCTGAACTGTGAGTCAACTAAACCTCTTTTCTTTATAAACTACCCAGTCTTGAGGAGTTCTTGATAGTAGTACGAAATGGACTAATACATCCAGTGATTTGGAACATGAGGTAACTAACTGGGCACAACCCATTAAATATAACTTAGCATCAATTACTTTATGTCAGGCCTACATTTTAGTAAACTATAAAGTTTAGCACAATAATTTGACTTAGTTGTTTCTAATGTAAGAAAACTAAAGGAAGTTGACAAGTTTTTAAAAAGATAATTATAGCATCTCACCTTGAAACTGGCAGTGTCAAGAAATAAAAACATAAATAAAAAATTACATTGCCTTATGTTTTCATCTGTCCTGGTGTTTAATAAGGAGAAGTCACTTAAGATGACATTGAAGGAGGAGAGGAGGCAATTTAGGGAAAGAGCAGGTGGACAGTCTCCAGCTTCCTTTTCCCTTAATTGATTTGAAAAGTGAGTGATGGTTCTATTTTTTTAATAAAAAAGCAAAGTTATAGAAGTCGACCTAAATTGATCCAAAAGTGGTGTTCCAAGTATCTGTGAGTCTCATGATCGCTGTCTGATACATAACCTATGGAACAAAATCACCTCTGGTACTTACAAAAATTGATAATCAAGAAATCATTTAACTCATGTGATTTGTGGGGTGGAACTTTGAGGAGTAGTGTGTATATTACTGAGAATGAAATCTTGATTCTAATAGAGGTCCTCACATGTCCTGCCTTTGTATTTACTATTATTTAAAGGAAAATGTTAGGGATAGGATAATATAAATTTGGAAAACGTTACCAAACCAAGTATAAGTTTAATTCATGCAATAGTCTATTTCAGTTTTTTATATTTTCACAGTTTATCAGGAATATTTTCAGAGTGGCACAGATTTTTTTTTTAAATAACTCTTTCTGATTCTGCATAGACCCAGGTTTTTGGTTCACAGAGACACATTTTACTTGAGATAAAACCCCTTTTATTCTAGTGGGAAATACAATGCAGATTCCATTACTCACTTTTTAGAGATGATAGATACTAAAACCCTTTATGGTCATCTTTGATCAGTTTTATTCTAACAGTTCATAGCAATTCATAGTTATTCACCTCATTGTCAATATGCATGAATCAAGGTGCTGAAATTTACCGTGGTTAAATTTGCTGTCTATTGGATTAAAAGAGAGAAAAAAGGGTATCTGAACCTA
>NW_012109252.1:383909-386072 GCF_000951045.1 Mandrillus leucophaeus
GTTTAATTTATAGACTAGGGACAGTAAGAGATTAACAACAATGACTAATGATAAAATAGGACAAGCATGGTGGCACTTTGGGAGGCTGGGGCAGGAGGATTGCTTGAGCCCAGGGACTTAGAACCAGCCTAGTCAACGTAGTGAGGCCCCTGTCTTTACAAAAGTAAAATGAAATAATTATCTGGGTGTGGTGGCCTGTACCTGTTGTCCCAGCCACTTGAGGCTGAGGTCAAAAGATCACTTGAGCCCAGAAGCCTGAGACCGCAGTGAGTGAGCTATAATGGTGCCCAGCCTGGGCGACAGAGCAAGACCCTGTCTCAAATAAAATAATATTTAAAAAATAAAATGATGATAACAACATGCTAGTTTTACTACTCTTGGGACATTATTAAGTCAAGTAAGTGTTCCTTGAAAACAAGCACTGTGGTTCCTTGACAATTGACCTGATCATCAAGAAGGATAATTCCATCGTGATAGAAATGACAAAGGAAGTAAGATCGTGGTATAATCACAGAAATGCACATTTTTTTCTTTATCTGAATTAATAAGAAAGATTTTGTGTTCGAATTGTGATACTAGGGTTACATTTTTGGGGTCATATTCTATTGTTTTACTAAGTGTAATTACAAAAACTACAGTAACAATAGCCAAAGAATTTTTTGATTTTTTTTCTCTATATGACCTAAGGGACAATCATTAAGTTACACATATTCATATACAAGCAGTGAATAAAAACACAGACTAGATGTGCAACTTTGTGGTATAGTTTGCTTGGGATACTCAATGAATGCAGTAATTGGGCAATGTATGAACTATTCAATAGTTTCCCAAGTTTTCTAATCAGAGATTATTAAGTCAGATTGTATTCAGCATAAAGAGACTAAACTAGGCAATACTTGGCTTTTTCAAACAAATATGATAAATGCTAATTGAATCATGGTCTATTTCATTATGCTGTTAGATGCAAATGAGCTTCCTATACTAAACAAATACGATGAACTGTAATTGAATCATGTTATATTTTGTTATGCTCCTAGATACAAATGAGCTTCCTATACTGATAAATTTGTGCCATATTTATAGTTGGAGAATGAGTGCATTGAAAATAAAAGAAATAATTTTTAAAAGGAGGTAAATTTTTAAAAAATGGTCCGGGAGACCTTGGAGATACTGCTTTTTCACCAACAAAAAAAACATAATGTGAATCTTTTCTGATTTTGTAAGTATCCAAAAATAGTTAAATGATTGAGCTGTGTGTTTATTTGAGGGCCTCAATTAATTTGTCTAAACAGAAGAGGCTGGTGCCCTAGGACTAGTGGAGGCGACTTCCTCCATCCCAGTCATGACGAGAGACAAGATCGCTGAGGGGGTACCCATTAACCAAAAAGCATGTGCCTATTCTGTGACCCAACAGTTCCACTCCTAAGTGTTCACCCGAGTGAAATGAAAACACATTTCCACACAAAGACCTGGGCTGGAACATTCATAAGACTTTCTTCATAATAGCCCCAAACTGGAAACAACCCAAATGCCCACCAGTGGTGATAAGACAGACAAGTGGTGCCAAAGCCACACAGTGGAGAACCACTGAGTCAGCTGATGACAAGACAGACAAATGGTGCCAAAGCCACACAGTGGAGGACCACTGAGTCAGCCGGTGATGAGACAGACAAATGGTACCAAAGCCACACAGTGGAGAACCATTGAGTCAGCCGGTGACAAGACAGAAAAATGGTGCCAAAGCCACACAGTGGAGAACCACTGAGTCAGCCGGTGATGAGACAGACAAGTGGTGCCAAAGCCACACAGTGGAGAACCGCTGAGTCAGCCGGTGATGAGACAGACAAATGGTGCCAAAGCCACACAGTGGAGGACCACTGAGTCAGCCGGTGATGAGACAGACAAATGGTGCCAAAGCCACACAGTGGAGAACCGCTGAGTCAACCAGTGATAAGACAGACAAGTGGTGCCAAAGCCACACAATGGAGAATCGCTGAGTCAGCCAGTGATGAGACAGATAAGTGGTACCAAAGCCACACAGTCGAGAACCATTGAATCAGCTGGTGACAAGACAGACAAATGGTGCCAAAGCCACACAGTGGAGAACCATTGAGTCAGCTGATGATGAGACAGACGGTGCCAAAGCCACACAGTGGAGAACCA
>NW_012109252.1:386122-386713 GCF_000951045.1 Mandrillus leucophaeus
AGACAAATGGTGCCAAAGCCACACAGTGGAGAACCACTGAGCAACAAAAAGGTCATAACTACTGATACAGGGAACCAAATGGATGAATCTCAGAATCATTACACTCAGTGAAAGAAACCGGACACAAAAATATATGTATCCTATGATTCCATTTATATGAAATTCTGGAAGAGGGAAAGCTACAGTGACAGAAATCAGATCACTCGTTACCAGGAGCCAGGGAAAGGGAGAAGAAACGGACTGAAAATGGGTGTGGAGGAAATCGTGGAGGAATGAGAAGGCTCCATAGCATGGTTTTGATGTTGGATACATGATTATAACCTGCAGTCAAATTCATCCAATTAAATTAAGACTCATTAAATTGTTAATTTAGACTTGGTAAAATTTGTGGTACCTAATTCATTCCCTAATTAAACTAATTCTTTAAAAATGTCATTGAACTGGGATGAACAATAATAAGTGACCCAAAAATAATTTAATCTGTTTAATTATTTTTAAAAAATGCATAGAACTGTACAACTGGACTAGCTGGTGCTGGTGTTTGAAGGTGTCCCCTGTAAAAGTCAGGTGTTGCCAATTTGACAGCACTAA
>NW_012109252.1:387138-394423 GCF_000951045.1 Mandrillus leucophaeus
CCTTCTCCTTCTGCCACATAAGGACACAGTGTTCCTCCCTCTGGAGGACACAGAATTCGTGGCACTATTTCAGAAGTAGAGAGCAGTTCTCATCAGCCACCAACCTTGCCAGTGCCTTTATCTTGGTCTTCCCAGCCTCTCGAACCGTAAGAAATATATTTCTGCTCTTCATGCATTACCCAGTCTGTGGTTTTCTGTTATCCCAGCACAAGGGGACTAAGACAATGAAAAATACTTAAAATCACTAGCATCGGAATAATGCATCAAAAATAGATTTGAAATATTTAATTTTTTTCCCACTTGATTCCCAAAAGGCAGATCGTGGTCTAGTCCTATTGTAACATGCTCTTTTTCAAAATGTACTGTTTTGTCTTCTGTCTTCTGTTTTTGTCTTACAACAGATTTGTTTAGTAGTATGCCTTTTAAAATGCTTTCAAACAGATTCAATTGTAAGAATTGCTGATATGCACATGAAATTTTTGAAAGATTCTTTCAATGGGCATTTTGGGGAAAGTGAGTGGAAAAACAATGTGGAAAGTGGCCCCACATCCAAGATTCTTGGTTCCGCTTTCAGATTCAACTTGTGACTCATTTTTTCCAACTCCCTCAAAAAACCCCAAGTTATTGGCTGCACATTGATCAGGTCCCCAGAATTGTATGCCATCAAGAATACTGAGGGGCTAAGTGTGAGTCCAGCCCTTGAGGAAACTGTAGCCCCTTCATGTGGAGAGGCAGCAATACTGACAATAAGTGAAACAAAGTTTCAAAAGAATGAAACACTGGTGCAGAGTAGAGTGACCTTGGAGGTATCATTGATCACTCAGGCTTGGGAACGGTAGATAGATGTAGATGATAGAATCCACTCTAGGACATCGGCAGGGCCAGACATGGTGGCTCACACTCTAAGACATCTGTGGGGCCGGGCGTGGTGGCTCATATTCTAAGACATCAGCAGGGCCGGGTACGGTGGTTCGTAATCTAAGACATCTGTGAGGCCGGACGTGGTGGCTCACACGCTAAGACATCGGCAGGGCCAGGCGCGGTGGCTCATACTTTAAGACTCTAAGTCTGTCGGGCCAGATGCTGCAGCTCACACTCTAAGACATCTGTGGGGCCGGGTACTGTGGCTCACGCCTGTAATCCCAGCACTTTGGGAGGCCAAGGTGGGTGGATCACCTGAAGTTAGAAGTTTGAAACCAGACTAACCAATGTGGTGAAACCCTGTCTCTACTAAAAATACAAGAATTACCTGGGTGTGATGTTGTGCACCTGCAGTCCAGCTACTCGGGAGGCTGAGACAGGACAATTGCTTGAACCTGTCAGTTGCTTGAGGTGGAAGTTGCAGCGAGCCAAGATCACAGACTGCACTCCAGTCTGGGCAACAGAGCAAGACTCTGTCTCAAACAAAAAAAGATATCTGTAGAATCTATCATTTAGAAATCTGGGACTTTTTTTAATCTTGGGGATTAACACATAATCAAACACGCTAAATACTATCTTGAATTGGCTGATTTTACTAGAGTCTACTAAATTGTTATTTTCATAGTAAGAACTCCTTTATTCTTTGTTTCGCGTAAATGAAACAATAAGTCTTCGGT
Source organism: Mandrillus leucophaeus (assembly GCF_000951045.1). Classification (NCBI taxonomy): domain Eukaryota; kingdom Metazoa; phylum Chordata; class Mammalia; order Primates; family Cercopithecidae; genus Mandrillus; species Mandrillus leucophaeus. The sequence goes on from NW_012109252.1 coordinate 388,737, forward strand.
AAGGTAGAGAATGATGTTTCTCTTTTCTTAATCATAATCTGGGATTGTATGTAGTAACCCTCCTTTGCATTTGGTCATTCCTTTATCTTTGCCCATTCTATGTGTGGCTCCCTCAGGAACGTGGGCTCAGAGCAGTCCTTCTCGTCCTATATCCAACTGTTTCCTTCTGGAGAACCCACCCATGGCCAATCCCTGGGTCCAGTCTGAAGACCACCACTCTTTGTACTTTTATGACTATGCATTTTTCTCCAGACTTGGTTTCAATTGTCTTGTATTACGAGTTTAAGAAAAGAAATCGCCTATCAATTTTATAAAATATTAAAGATATAATTTTCATTTTTCATACTGAAAATGAGCAAAGAATCAGCAAATGAAGCTTTATTGTCCTCAGTTATTGTAATAAAATGACCATCACCACAGTAAAACTTTACACAGTTTTTAGTGTCTTTTTTTATAATCTACAGCACAGAGGAAAACTATAAATAGGCAGTATTTGTCTCTTTAATATATAATAAATTCTGATTATTAGATAACTGAACCAAGAGAAGCAGGAAAGAGTGATTATTCTCAATCATGGGAAGCATTTTACTTATTATTTTTAATATATTGGAGTGTAAACATGTACCATCTTTATCTGTTTAAGGAATCTTCAATCCATGCCCAGAATGGTGAAAGTAATAGAATGTTCAAAATCTTAGTATTCTATAATCTATACCTAAAAGGAATCATTGCAAGCATGACAAAGGTATTGAGACACCAAATTTTAGAATTTGACTAATTTTTAACCAGGACAGTAGTACACATTTAAAAATAACACTTCTTTTTTAAAATTAAAATTTTTAATTTTAAAGTAGTTTTAGGTTTACAGAAAAGTTGCAAAGATAGTACAGAGCATTTGTGTCCACCCCACAGCCAGTTTCCCTATATTTAATATTTCATATTCTTAGGCACATTCGTCACAATATGGAAACATTATTAACTGAAGGTCATACTTTGTTCAGATTTCCATGGCTGTTTTTTTTCCTAATGACCTTTTCCTGTCTCAGGAACCACCCAGATCCACCCTGAGTTAACTGTCCTGCCTCACCTGGTCCCTCTGGGTTGTAACTGCGTTTCCTTGGTTTGACGACCTTGGGTGTTTTGAGGAGTCCTGCTTGGTATTGTGTAGACTGTTCCTCAGGTGGTATTTACCTCATGCTTTTCTCGTGGTTAGACTGGGGTTCTAAGTTTTCAAGGAATACCATAGAGTAGTTGTATCTCTTAAGGACTTTTATCAAATGATCTTGGGGACTTAGTTTAGCATTCCTTAAGTTGAATGGCTTCCCAACTATTGAAATTAAAAGTAATATCAATGATGATGTTAGTAATAGCAAAGTGATATAATTTAATATACACCAGGCTCTATTTAAGCACTTTGCGTTGGATCTTTAAGGAGATGGGAACGATTATCCACAATTAGGTAAACAGGTACTTCCGACCACTCGCAGGAAGTCACCTAGATAATTTATGTTGCTGAGATTCCATCTAAAACAGGATCTATTTCTAGAGTCTATGTTTCTACTCACTTTGCTATCCTGCTTCCAGACTGTGGTCTACAAGTAGCAGGAGAATGAAGCAACTAATCTATGAAAAACTGTATTGGTGAAGATTATTTCTTTCAATGAATCTGGATATGCAGGGTTTTTTGTTTTTTTTGTTTGTTTGTTTTTTCTTGAGATGTTGGCTATTTGGTATTCAATAAGAACATGTGCTATTTGTTAAAAACTTGTAGGTGATGAAACTAATCTGAATTATTTCTCCACTTTTTTTCGCTATTTATTTGCTTGTCATTGCTGTTGATAAAAGGGGTCATGAATCTATAGCAATTGGCCAGACCTGGGATTTTCCAGGTTTCAGAATTTCCTAGTTAGCTGAGGGTCACTTGAATATCCTCCTCCCAACAGGCAAAACAAATACATAGAATTTTTATTAAAAATCAGTATATATGCCTATTTTAAAATAAAAACGTTTGTATTTTTATTACTTGAAAACAGAAATTCTAGAATAGTAAATTTTTACTCCTATTTTGTTCACTTGGCTTCATCTGGCAATCGGGACCTTCATCCTCCATTTTCAGTTATTCATTTTGGAAACAACAGTGGAGTCAGTTTTATTTTTAAAGTTTACGATGAACCCAAACTCAAGAATAAACCAGGAGCATCTGGTGGGTGCAGATTGTAAGCCTAATAGATCCTCTGTGAGGATGACCACTTAGGCACTCAGAAATTTGTCACTTGCTGAGGCAACAAGCGCAGTTCCTGCTGAGCTAAGAATTAGAGAACAGCGCAGCTTGTGTCATTGAGAAGCCTCCACCTCCATGAGGTTTATCACTGGCGTTTCAGCCTTAAACAATGGCGACAGACACAGCAGAGCATTAAATATTTGTATGCCTTGAGTATAGTATAAATTAAAGTAACACTATAGCAAGATGATTTTTCAGGACTAAATTTCTGCTAATTCTGGAAAGTAAAATTGCATTATACATACCTTTCATTTATTCGGAGGTGCTTTTCATTACTAGCTTGGCTCTTGCATTCATTTTCTATGTCTTTAAAAGAAATCTGTAATATTAAAAAGGAAAAATTATATCCTTTAAAATGACTCCTTCTTCCTTCTCATTTCCTACTATGGTCTGACATTTGTTTGTGGAATCCCGTGTGTCTACCTCATCGCCAATTTGGAAGTTCTGTGGAGATGCCCTGTGATGTTGATGTAGATTTCTTTTGCTCCGGTGCAGGCAGTGGGACCACTGGAAAACCTGCTTCTCATTACGTTGCAAGTTATGGCAGACAGACCTCTTGAGCTGAGACACGGGACCTTGTTGGATCTGAATCTTCAGCTCAAAATCAATCCTCTTATATTCCCAAATTGGGTTACTAGATGAGCGGGACCGTCAGGGAATTTGGCCAAGGAAATACGACTCTATGATTGTAGTTGACCAATATCTTGAATAAAATTGTTGTTTTTCCAGTAAGTGCTCTCTGAGGTCCAGTATCTTAGTTTTCTGGGCAGTATCACCAACAAAGTTCTGAATTCCAGCGGCACTAATAAATAATTTGGACAGTGCTATAAATGAGTTTGAAAATGTATACTCTCATAGTCTCTGTGAGACAAGCAAGATGAGGTGCTTAGACAGTTCATTTCTGTGGTTACTTATAGCCTGAATTTCCAGAGTCCAGCGTTTCACACTGGGGCCACAAAAGAGAAAGAAAAACACAACAGGCATAATTCCCGCTTCATCTTAGCTTTTGACTACACCTTTGGAATCATCTCATTCTTGTTTTAGTCAGAGCACGTTTGTATGAAAAGCAAATACGATATTTCATGGACACAACAGAATTTCCCCTGAACACCGTAATTAAGCAGGATTACACATCATTTTAACAAGCACAGGCCACTATAACAGCAATCCGCTACTTTCTGGGCTTATGTGACTGATCATGATGGACAAGGACAAAGTCAGGGAGGCTCCGCGTCTGTCCAAGTGCTGGGTTGTGCTGTGTCGTGTGGTTTTCAGTAACGACGGGAGCATGTGCCACGTCCACACCACGTGGAAATGTTCTCACACTCTCTCCAAAAAACAGGACGGGTAGATTTCCATTCATGTGCTGCAGTCTTGTTTTTCAAAGATGATGGGAATAAATCAGTTATTTTAGGGATTTCTGAGTAAAAGTCTTAGGGGGAAAAATGAGAATTAATCTAAGAGCAGGCACAACGTGGTCACTTGCACAAGAAACTGTTGCTTTTACTCACTCTCTCTTCAGCCAGAAAATGGAAGCATGTACTGATTTTTGGGCCATTTTAATCTGTTTGTTAAGACTTACCACAGATAGTAGTTATGGTAGCCCTGGAACACACCTTAACTATTCTAGTGTGTGTTTAAATTTTTTAAGCCCTGAGTTCAGAACACAGGTGGTAGTCAAATAGCACGTGAGGAAAAAGGCAGACATACAAGCTAGACAACACTGCTTTTATACAAATAAGCATGTAAGAAGTTGTGTAAATATCTTACACAGACGATAAGAGGTTTGGTCTGCTATTTTGGGAGATAAAAAGTTAGCTGTCTGAAATCTAAATGTTTTCCACTATTTTTAAGAAATATTTCCTGAACAGCTACAGCAAAGTGGTTTCTGCAGAATATTAATTGCAATCCAGTGGCAACGCATATGGAATTTAAAGGTCCATCTTATTTATGGAACATCATCATAGTACATCAATTTTGTGATAACTGGAAGAATCTAAATGAACTCTTCAAGGTAACAAAGACTGCAGCAACCTAGTATATTTCATATGTCAAACAGAAATTTTACTACCCCATCCAGAATAAATTTGGTAACACAAGCACAACTGTGGGGGCAGAACGTGGTGTGATTTAAACTCTTGGTAAATCATTCTCACTAAAATTCAGGGATATTAGCTTATATAATGCAATCGTCATCTATTGAGATTTAGAGAAATTGCTGTTCATATACATGACTATGGGTGAACATAATTTTAGAATTTAATTTTATTCATTGAGTGCTTTTATACAAAGAACTTTCATAAGTGGTTTTGGAAGGGAAGAGAAAGAACCTGATGAAGCTGTCATTCATGGAGTTCTCATCTGCTTGTGGAAGCAGGTCACAGAGAACAAAGAGCACACAGCAGTGTAGACTGAGTGAGTTCTGTACTAGCTGTCTTGTGTCCGTGCACAGCCCTGCCTTGCCTGACCTGCCAGCAACACGAGAAACGGTGTTAGCAGGGAATATGGCAGCAGCAGAATCTAAAGGACCAGGCACCTCCCGGGACGTGTTTCCATGTAGCTCCTGGAACACCCGTGGCTGACTACACAAAAGGAAACAAGCAAGTGTGCTAACTATGCTTCTGAAGGCACAGCTATGTCTCTTTCCTTTCTGCCTTCTTCTCAGCCCTTTTTGAAATTCAGGTATACATCAAATACATTCTTATGTGCAAATTGGATGTTTGAAAATTCATCATAGGTCCACACTCATTTATTTCTACCTTCATAGTTCTTTTTCTCTATTTCTCTTGTAGTATTTAGTCCTCTGTTATTTATTTTTTTAAAAGGCCAGTTTTCTAAAGTATATCTAAAGTACACTTATTTTTAAAAAGAATTGACAAGTGTGAAAAGTCACTGTAGCTAGTGGCTAATCATTCATTGTAAGTGTCAAGAATTAAATATCATATGCAACTCAAAATCTTCTTTGACAATTTAAAAAATCTCACTTATTCTCATGAAAACTTGGGGATATGTTTCTAAACAACATAGATGCATTTTACCAATATAGAAGTTTTATTTTCCCTTTATTACTTGTATACTTTTCCATTTTTGCATATCTCAGTCTGGTACAAAGAATAAAAAGGGACTGAGCTTCATCAGATTCTCCAGAATATATAAAATCTTCATATAAATAGAACATATAATGTACACACACATGCCTATAAGTACGACATACAAGGCAAGGCACAATGGCTTACGCCTATAATCCCAGCATATTCGAAGGCAGAGGAGGGCAGATCACTTGAGGCCAGGAGGTTGAGACGAACCTGGCCAACATGTTGAAACTCCATCTCTGCTAAAAATTACAAAAATTGGGCCGGGCACGGTGGCTCAAGCCTGTAATCCTAGCACTTTGGGAGGCCGAGAC
>NW_012109252.1:394473-402829 GCF_000951045.1 Mandrillus leucophaeus
TCTGTCCAAGTGCTGGGTTGTGCTGTGTCGTGTGGTTTTCAGTAACGACGGGAGCATGTGCCACGTCCACACCACGTGGAAATGTTCTCACACTCTCTCCAAAAAACAGGACGGGTAGATTTCCATTCATGTGCTGCAGTCTTGTTTTTCAAAGATGATGGGAATAAATCAGTTATTTTAGGGATTTCTGAGTGAAAGTCTTAGGGGGAAAAATGAGAATTAATCTAAGAGCAGGCACAACGTGGTCACTTGCACAAGAAACTGTTGCTTTTACTCACTCTCTCTTCAGCCAGAAAATGGAAGCATGTACTGATTTTTGGGCCATTTTAATCTGTTTGTTAAGACTTACCACAGATAGTAGTTATGGTAGCCCTGGAACACACCTTAACTATTCTAGTGTGTGTTTAAATTTATTAAGCCCTGAGTTCAGAACACAGGTGGTAGTCAAATAGCACGTGAGGAAAAAGGCAGACATACAAGCTAGACAACACTGCTTTTATACAAATAAGCATGTAAGAAGTTGTGTAAATATCTTACACAGACGATAAGAGGTTTGGTCTGCTATTTTGGGAGATAAAAAGTTAGCTGTCTGAAATCTAAATGTTTTCCACTATTTTTAAGAAATATTTCCTGAACAGCTACAGCAAAGTGGTTTCTGCAGAATATTAATTGCAATCCAGTGGCAACGCATATGGAATTTAAAGGTCCATCTTATTTATGGAACATCATCATAGTACATCAATTTTGTGATAACTGGAAGAATCTAAATGAACTCTTCAAGGTAACAAAGACTGCAGCAACCTAGTATATTTCATATGTCAAACAGAAATTTTACTACCCCATCCAGAATAAATTTGGTAACACAAGCACAACTGTGGGGGCAGAACGTGGTGTGATTTAAACTCTTGGTAAATCATTCTCACTAAAATTCAGGGATATTAGCTTATATAATGCAATCGTCATCTATTGAGATTTAGAGAAATTGCTGTTCATATACATGACTATGGGTGAACATAATTTTAGAATTTAATTTTATTCATTGAGTGCTTTTATACAAAGAACTTTCATAAGTGGTTTTGGAAGGGAAGAGAAAGAACCTGATGAAGCTGTCATTCATGGAGTTCTCATCTGCTTGTGGAAGCAGGTCACAGAGAACAAAGAGCACACAGCAGTGTAGACTGAGTGAGTTCTGTACTAGCTGTCTTGTGTCCGTGCACAGCCCTGCCTTGCCTGACCTGCCAGCAACACGAGAAACGGTGTTAGCAGGGAATATGGCAGCAGCAGAATCTAAAGGACCAGGCACCTCCCGGGACGTGTTTCCATGTAGCTCCTGGAACACCCGTGGCTGACTACACAAAAGGAAACAAGCAAGTGTGCTAACTATGCTTCTGAAGGCACAGCTATGTCTCTTTCCTTTCTGCCTTCTTCTCAGCCCTTTTTGAAATTCAGGTATACATCAAATACATTCTTATGTGCAAATTGGATGTTTGAAAATTCATCATAGGTCCACACTCATTTATTTCTACCTTCATAGTTCTTTTTCTCTATTTCTCTTGTAGTATTTAGTCCTCTGTTATTTATTTTTTTAAAAGGCCAGTTTTCTAAAGTATATCTAAAGTACACTTATTTTTAAAAAGAATTGACAAGTGTGAAAAGTCACTGTAGCTAGTGGCTAATCATTCATTGTAAGTGTCAAGAATTAAATATCATATGCAACTCAAAATCTTCTTTGACAATTTAAAAAATCTCACTTATTCTCATGAAAACTTGGGGATGTGTTTCTAAACAACATAGATGCATTTTACCAATATAGAAGTTTTATTTTCCCTTTATTACTTGTATACTTTTCCATTTTTGCATATCTCAGTCTGGAACAAAGAATAAAAAGGGACTGAGCTTCATCAGATTCTCCAGAATATATAAAATCTTCATATAAATAGAACATATAACGTACACACACATGCCTATAAGTACGACATACAAGGCCAGGCACAATGGCTTACGCCTATAATCCCAGCATATTCGAAGGCAGAGGAGGGCAGATCACTTGAGGCCAGGAGGTTGAGACGAACCTGGCCAACATGTTGAAACTCCATCTCTGCTAAAAAATACAAAAATTAGGTAGGCGTGGTGGTGCATGCCTATAATCCCAGCTACACGGGAGGCTGAGCCAAGAGCATCTCTCGAATCCGTGAGGCAGAGGTTACAGTGAGCCGAGATTGTGCCACTGCACTCCAGCCTGGACAACAGAGTGAGGCTCCATCTCAAATAAATAAATGCAACATATAAATAAGTTCAAGAGATCTATTATACAACATGGTGACTATGGTTAATAATAACATACTATATTTTTGAAAATTGCTAAGACTATAGGTGTTCTCATCAAAAGTAAGTAAGGTAATGAGTATATTAATTACCTTTGCTTAGCCATGATGATACATACACATATTTCAAAATAACATGCTGTAGATGAACTATATATACAATTTATATTTGTCAATAAAAATACAATTAAGTATGTAAATGTGAGTGAGAATAAAAATCATTAAGTTGCAAGTTTAATAAGAACAATAATTTAGAAAAACATCTGTTGCGTGTTGACTCTAAATAGGTGCTGCAGATTTCACAATCACCAAGATAAGACTCTCCCAGGGCTTACAGTAAAGCACAAAAAATAAATGTAATGCAGAGTGGCAAGTCTTGCAGCAGAAAAGAGTGGTGCTAGAGACACGTAGGATACGGGCCATCCCTGAGCAAGTGCAGACTGAATTAGAATATCAACAGCGCGTGGTTAGATAAGACAACAGAGGAGAGAATGGACTAAATATTTACAGCAGGTGTGGAGGCTGAAGAGGGGAGACACCCTCAGGTACTAAAAGAAATTGTAGCATACCTGGATTGTGAAATACCAGGAAAGAGCTAACGAAATATGTCCTAGAAGAAGACAGTGATGTTCACATCACATCACACAGGGCTTCCTGAGTCCTGGATAGGATCTGGACTAAGAAGAAAGTTGGTCACCAGAAACATTTCAAGCAAAGTAGGGTCATCCTTAGGATTGGAGTTTGGGAAAATATTTTGGCTGCAGCATGGGGAGCAGTGAGAGGACCTCAACAGCGTCTATGATGGCAAATGATGATAGACAGTGAAGGGTGAGAACCTCAACTGAAGCGCGACATGGCCTGTTTGGGAATACAGCTAGAGCAATAGAGAAAATTTTCTGTGTGATGTATTTTGGGGAAGAGAGGGATGTGTGACAGTATTTGTAACTGGACTATGTAAGCTCTCCGGAATGATCCTTTGACAATATTTTCCTTAGGCCCCTTCATTATCAAATCTTATATCTAGTTCAATAATTTGGAAGAGATATTTTGAACAGCATTTTGTTTTGTTTTTGCTTTAGGTGCATCAATCTTTGAATTGATATCAAATCATAGTGTTTTTTTGGGGTTTTTTTTTGGCTTTTTTTTCTTTTTTTTTAATGGAGTCTCACTCTGTCACCCAGGCTGGAGTACAGTGTTGCGATCTTGGCTCACTGCAACCTCCACCTCCTGGGTTCAAGCAATCATCCTGCTTCAGCCTCCCCAGTAGCTGAGATTACAAGCATGCACCACCATTCCCGGCTAATTTTTGTATTTTTAGTAGAGATAGGGTTTCATCATGTTGGCCAGGCTGGTCTCCAACTCATGATCTCAGGTGATCCTCCCACCCCAGACTTCCAAAGTGCTGGGATTACAAGCGTGAGCTACCACATCTGGCCATAGTGTTTGTTTCTAAGAAAATATGTCAAAATCATCTCTGACATACAGAGAAGGGGCTTTGACACACATACTGTATCAATGTCAACAGTATCTTACTCATCTTCTACTCTACCTGAAGGTGGTATGACCCTCAAATAAAATTCCAAAAGCTGTATCAATTTTGTCACCATAATTTGGAGGCAGTAGTGACACTCAGTGTGTAAGAAATCAAGAATGCAAAATATTCCAAAGTAGTTCCCCCATATGAAATATCACTGGCATAATTATGAAACATGCTTCCATTTCTTCTATAACTAAAGAACAAAAGCTAGGTGAAACACGCAAACCTGCTGAGTTTGGACTGTGCTACTTTGATAGTTACTAGTCGGCCCCTAATGCCTGATAAGGGATGTGTCCAGCACAAGTTCTGTCCACGGCCAGCAGTAACCATGCATCAGGATAAACAAACACCAGCCTCTTTGGTGAGATCAGGTAACCAAAGGACTCTCTTGACCCTCAGCATGGAAAGCAGAAAGACCCTCACCCTCATTTTATTTCTGAAACCCCTGCACAGTAGAGCTCCCTGTATTAATTAATATTACAAATAGTATCCAAAATGCCATAATTTATTTTACTCCAAGAAGAAATTGTAAACTTCAGCATCACAGAGGCAGAATGAAACATTTAAGGCTTGCTAATAATCGTAGCAATAATTATATTTCCAGTGCAACATGCCAGGTAATTTCCATGAATTTTATTCTTTAATTCTCATGGCCACCCTTTGAGGTGGGAAGTAGGAAGCTCATAATGTGAAAACTGAGGCTTGATGAGACTAAATTGATCACAGTGTCCCAGCAAACACCAAATCTGGTGCCTGGACTCCTGACTGCAGAGTTTTGTGCTATGCCAGGACCCTGGGTGCCCAGCCAGCTTCCCAAAGGAAAGCCCACATCAAACAAGATGAATCAAAACCATACAGGGTTTTGAATTCACTTTGTCAATTTCAGTGACAAATGCTCATTCAGGGCCTCCCAAGCGATAAATTTAAGTAAACCCGTTCCCAGCTCTGTTCAACTCAAGTTCAACAACTTCAACTCCAAGAACTATCTTGAAGCAACGGTGCTCTCTGTAGATTTCTTTGACTTGTGTTGCATTAGGAACGTTTCGCTTTCATAGAGCTGACCCTGTAAGGATCATCTTTGTTTGGTAGCCTAAGGTGTGAAGTTAGCAGCGTACCTTGAACCTCAACCAAATACCTGCATTTTGTGTGTGTGCTATTCTGCTTCACAAAAGGTGGTGACATCCTATGTATTGAATATCTTGAATATCTTCATAGTAGTGTGATAATGTATGCAAACTTCACTTCTTTGATATTCCGAGACATTTAGAGGTAAAGTTTCTCCTCCTGAATGCAATATAACATCTCTGGATCAACCTCTGAGTGTTTCTATATCCCTCACAGCAGACCTTCAAACCATCTTGAAATTCAGTTCTGAGTCACTTCTACAAGCATTCCCAAAACTGACAGCTTGATTAGAAAGTAGTTAGGTTATGAAAAAGACACTTGCACATACATGTTTATATCAGCACAATTTGCAATTACAAACATGTAGAACCAACTTAATGCTCATCAATCAATGAGTGGATAAAGAAACTGTGGTATGTGTGTGTGTGTATATATATGTATGTATATATGGGTACATATAGATATGTGTGTGTGTGTATATATATATATGACAGAATACTACTCAACCATAGTAAAGAATGAATTAATGGCATTTGCAGCAACCTGGATGGGGTTGGAGACTATCATTCTAAGTGAAGTAACTCGGGAATGCAAAACCAAACATCATATGTTCTCCCTCATAAGTGGGAGCTAAGCTATGAGGACACAAAGGCCTAAGAATGATAAAGTAGAACTCGGTGACTCAGGGAAAGGGTGTGAAGGGGATGAGGAATAGAAGACTACAAATTGAGTTCAGCATATACTGCTTGGGTTCCCCCAAAACCTATGGAAATTAAAAAAAAAAAAAGAAAGGAAGTAGTTTACTAAAAAAACAACAACAAACACCCATAAATTGGAATTTGCTCTTAGCCCCTGCAAGATAATAATTCTCCATGAAGAATTCTAAAAGTAAAACCAATGCATTTTGGGGATAGGTGTCCAGAGAAACCACCCTGAATTTGCTGGAACTCACTTTTCTCCAGCCTCTGCTCTTCCAACGTTGCAGAGGGATCTTTGAAACCTGTAGTCAGAGGACGCCAGGTCTCCTCCAAAGCCCTGCAATGCCTTCTTCCTGCATCACTCTGCACAAACAGGAAGCCCGAGAGGCGGGGCCTCCCTTCCTCTCCAAGCCACCTCTGCCCATTTGTCCCTCACTGCCCTGCCAGGCACACTGGGATCACATCGCTTTCTCGAAGGGCCGATTGCCTTCTTCCTTCAGGGCATTTTCTTCACTGCCGCCTCCTCCATCCGTCTCTCTATACCCCTCTATCTTGTCTTAAATTACCCATCATCAAATCACATTCATTTTTGGGAGTCTGAGGTGGGGGGATCACTTGAGCCCAAGAGTTGGAGGTTGCAGGAAGCTATGATCACATCACTGCACTCCAGCCTGGACAACAGAGTGAGACCCTGTCTCAAAAAAAATAATAATAATTTTAAAAAATTTTCCTCCATAAAACATAAACCCTATATTAGTCCGTTTTTACACTGCTGACAAAGACATACCCAAGACTGGGCAATTTATAAAAGAAAAAGGTTTAATGGACTTAGAGTTCCACATGGCTGGAGAGGCCTCACAATCATGGTGGAAGGCAAGGAGGAGCAAGTCACGTCTTACATGATGGCAGCAGGCAACGAGAGAGCTTGTGCAGGGCAATTCCCCCTTAGAAAACCATCATATCTCCTGAGACTTATTCACTATCATGAGAACAGCACGGAGAAGACCTGCCCGCATGATCAATTACCTCCCGCCGGATCCCTCCCACAACACGTGGGATTCAAAGTGAGAATTAGGTGGGGACACAGCCAAACCATGTCCAGCCCTAGCCCCATGTGTGCAAGGATTTTGTCTCTTTTATTCACTAAGCCCAACACCTAAAAGAGGACCTGACACACAGTGGTTCTCAAAACAATTCTTTAAAATGAGTAAATAAAGAACACATTTTAATGAAAACATTCTGCGTAGTCAACATTTGAGACAGATCAACGTTTGAAATATATTATAGGTTTGGTGTATTTGGATGCATGTTTTATTACAGTGATGTTTTAATGAAAGATTGATTCTGAATATTTTGTTTTCCTCTGTAGACCAAACTGTTTTTCATTCTGTTTCATAAATGAGTGTTAACATTCATTTTAGGGAAAGAAGATTCAAATAGATTCTATTTATTTAAATACTCAGTAGGGAATGAAGAATCTTTTCTGTATTGTTTATGGCAAAAAGCACATAGTTGAAAACAAAACTGGTATTTGCATTTTAGTAGTAGCAATTGCAGAGAAAAGACCAGACATATCCAGAAGGTGCACTGATTAATTGCAGCATTTGTGTTGTCAGCATATCTGTGTAGCCATGTGTATCCCTTAAAAGACAGCAAATTAAATACCTTTCTCTTTGTGAAATGACCTTCCTTTTTTTTGGTATTTGAAATTAAATTTAAGATCAATTAAATATCCTTTAGAAACTGTTTACAAAAATGATGTTTAGTTCAGCAAAAAGAAGCCATGTGTTCACTTTCTAAAGTGGAGAGATAAAAATATTCCTTGTGTGTGTGTTTTTTTAAGGGTTCATTTGTTTTTCCATTTTCAGAAATTGAAAAGGGAGGGTGTGGGGATCCTGGAATCCCCGCCTACGGGAAGCGGACAGGCAGCAGTTTCCTCCATGGAGACACACTCACCTTTGAATGCCCGGCGGCCTTTGAGTTGGTGGGGGAGAGAGTTATCACCTGTCAGCAGAACAATCAGTGGTCTGGCAACAAGCCCAGCTGTGTATGTGAGTATTGCTCCTTGACCTGGACTCCCTCCTGTCCTGCAAGGATCTTGCAAGGGGAGAAAAGCCCATTTAGGGAGGGCAGCCTTCAGAATAGCTCAGGGTGCCACATTTACCGGAAACATGCAAGGACATTCTCAAACACCAACTTGCCTGCTTTCTTCATTTAATAAAAACTAATTTATAATTTTATTACATCTGCTCGATAAAATGTACTTGAACGTTTCCTGCCAGAAAGGTCATCACGTATATCATTGTTTCCATCAAAAGCTGATCATGTTCTGCTGTATCAGACATCAGTACAGCAAGAGTCTTTTGTGACTTAATAATGCTGTATAACACTTAAACACAAGCTGTTCACCAGTGTGAGCATGGGTGGTGGTACTGGTTTGGAATTCAGTTGACGAGCTGCCCACTTCCTCTTAAAAATACTATTTTAACAAGTAGAAAAGACTTCACAGTCAATTTTAAAGGAGGGTTTATTTGTAAATAAATATAGCAATGGCTGAAAAGTGTGTATGAAATTATGTGGAATAAGAAGCAAAAATGTACTCTAGAGAGAAATCCAACAGTTTCTCCCTCCGAAAAATTATTTATGTATTTTATATATATATGATTTTAAGT
>NW_012109252.1:404681-407781 GCF_000951045.1 Mandrillus leucophaeus
TCCATCCATTCATCATTCCATCCATCCATCATTCCATCAATCCATTGTTTATCCATCTTTCCATCCATCCATTCATCATTCATCCATCTGTCCATCTATTCATCCTTTATTCCATCTGTCATTCCATTTATCCCTCCATCCATCCATCTATCCATATCCTTCCATTCATCCTTCCCTTCCTTCTATCCTTTCGTTCATCCATTTATCTATTATTTCATCCATCCATTCATCCATATCCTTCCATTTATCCATCCTTCCATCTGTCCATCCATCCATCTATGCATCCATTCATCCATCCTTCAATTCATCTTTCCATCCATCCCTCCATTCATCCATCTAGCCAGTCAGGCACTCATCCTTCCTTCTTTTCTTCTTGCCATCTATACAACCATCCACCCACCCACTCAGCCGCCTATGCATCTTTCCTGCAACAAAGTAGTGTAGTGAAAACAACTGAGTAATATGATGTCAGGAGCCAAGGATTAAAATACAGCACTAGTATGTAATTAGTGAAGTTTAATGACAACTAACTTCTCTTTGCTTTAGGCTCCTCATTTTAAAACCTATTTTATATAAGAATATCTACTTAAATGCACTGTAGAGGGAATGAAGTGAGAGAATATTAATATGAATAATACTTCATTATGATGTACTAACTGCCTACTTTCTAAGGCACAATACTTAGAATTGGGCAATAATTGTTTCATTTAATGTTACAGTAACTAGAGGATATAAATTTAATAGTCTCTCATTCTGTAAATAAAGATAGCTAGGCTTAGAGCATCGAGTCATCTGCCCAATGTCCGAGTCCTGACATAGCAAGAAAAAAAATCACAATTCTAACGAGAGAAATCCTGAGCCCACTTTCTACCACCCACTGTATCAGTTCTCTCTTCGTCTAAGCTCATGTGAAAAGTGCTTTACTAAATTGCTGTATAAATGATAGTTATATCTGTTCATCTCCCTGCTCCCTCTTTCTCACTAGACACTAATATTTATTAATGTATTATCTATCTATGAATGATACAACTGAAATGTATATAATTATATACATTATACAAATGCTTTACAAGCTTGTTCTGTTTTCTTCTCTTTTAATACATGTAATTAATACTCAAGTATTTTTGTTCCTTTTTTTTCTTTCAGCATTTGGTCAGAACGAGTGCCATGATCCTGGCATTCCTATAAACGGGCGGCGCTTTGGTGACAGGTTTCTACTCGGGAGCTCGGTTTCTTTCCACTGTGACGATGGGTTTGTCAAGACCCAGGGATCCGAGTCCATCACCTGCATCCTACAAGACGGGAACGTGGTCTGGAGCTCCACTGTGCCCCGCTGTGAAGGTGCAGTCCCTGCCACCACCCACTCTTCTCCTTTGAAGTCACACATCTATCTTCAGGCATACACACACAAACCAACAAACCGCGCTAGCTTGCTAGGGCTGTCCTAACAAAATACCACACACAGTCGCTGAAACAATGGGAACGTACAGTTTCCCAGTTCTGGAGGCTGGAAGTCTGAGATCCAGGTGACATCGGTGGGAGAGTTCCTTCTGTGACTGTGAGGGAGGATCTGCCCCAGGCTGGTCCTCCAGCTCCCGGCGGTTTGTGGCAATCTCTGGCATTCTGTGGCTGGAGAAGCCTCACCCTCATCTCTGCCTCCAGACTCACAAGGAGCTCTCCCTGTGTGTGTGTTTCTGTCCCTGTGTCTAAATTCTCCTTGTTAAAAGGACACAGTCATATTGGATTGAGGTCCCCCTATTCCAGCAACACCTTATCCTAACTAAATTCATCTGCAAGGACTGTATCTTCAAATACAGTCACCATCCGAGGCGCTGAGGGTTAGGACCTCAATGTATGAACTTTGAGGGGACGAAATTCAACCTATAACAGTGTTGCTTGGAGTTAACTATTTTGTTGTTCTCATTACAGCTGTCGTAAATACCACCTAATTTTCTTCTTCGTATTTCTGTTCTGGTTACTTATCTAATAAATATAGAGAGGAAAATATTTTAAGGAAAAAGATGTTGCCTCTGGTAATTACTCATTTTAAAAGTGTTTACTTAGAGTATATGTTCACATTCCATATCAGAATAGTCAGTGCACAATAACCTAAGAAAATATTTTTTAAAAAACTTACCTCCAGTATATATCAAAGAAGTACAAATTTAAAAAGAAAAGTAAAATACCATTTTTGCTTATCTTATTAGCATAGATTTAAACAGGTGAATAAGATGTGTTATTGAAAAGGTTATGTAGAAACTGGCATTTCGTAGTCATGCTATAGATGATATAAAATCACAGTATTGTAGTGAAAATTCTTAGTAGGACTGTTAAAATTGTTCTTGTCTTTTGAGTCATAAATTATATTCCTGGATCAATATCATAAAGAAATAGTGAAGCAACTATACAAATTCTTTCAAGAATGTTTTCTGCAAGACTATTTATAGCAGTGAAGAGCTGGAAATGATTCAGCTTTAAACAGCAGAGGATTGGTTAGATAAATCATGAAGAATAATAGGTGTCAATATGAAGATCATAAGATCAAAGAGTCTCAGGTATCCTTAGCATGAGAAAGACCAAAGGATGGAGGTCCATGTGTCACAAATACATACGTATCTCATGATGATCATTTTGTAAAACACTAAAAAGAAGGCTATACACCAAAATGTTAATTATGGTTACGGGTGATTTTTCCCTCTTAGTTTATTTTTATTTTCTTAGTTGTCTTTGTCAACATGTATTTATTTTAAGTGACTAGAAAAGGAATATGTATTAAATATCACATACAGTTGAGAATTTCTCCCCTGTCTCAAATACCTCGAAATGACATTCTCAGACCCATAATCTCTATCAAGGAGTCTAAGCAGAGCTGGGATCTAGGTGTGGAGCATTAAACTCCTCCATGACAACCACAGTATAATGGGGCTATGATCCTTCACCACCTCATCCTGCCCTGGCCCACCTCCAAAGTTACTCACCATTACTCAAAGTAGAAATGCTGCTGGTTTTTTGTTTTTTTTTTTTTTGAGACAGAGTCTGGCTCTGTCGCTCAGGCTGGAGTGCAGTGGTGCAATCTCAGCTCACTGTAACCTCCGCCTCC
>NW_012109252.1:409266-410603 GCF_000951045.1 Mandrillus leucophaeus
TATATTCTTAAAAGTGGATTTTTCAAAATATTTTTATATTATCCAACTAGAACATGATCTGATGTTTCCAAGTTATTTATTTATTCATCTTTACCCTGTAACTAATAAAAATTTCAAATAACTGGAGAAATGCACTTACAGGAAAGTATAAAATATAAATTAAAAGTTATCACGAAAGAGCAGGCTGAATTGTTCCTAGGATATAGGCATATACTTTTCCATATATTAATATTTGCTCTTCTGAAGGCAGAAAGTTATAACTAGAAATTATAATATTTGGCACACGTTTTTAGTCAACTTGAAAGGATCATTTTTGAACCAAGCTTGTGCTTGATTATGTATAGGTTCTGGTTGTGCTCTATAAGATAATGAAATATTCAACTTACAAATCAGGAGAGGAGAAAACATTATGGTCCAGAATTACTTATATTAAAATAGCTGGATCATCATAGCTATTTGCAGGCATGAATTGCCTTTCCAGGTTCTTAGCAATCTGTTTCACACGGCAGTTCTTTGGATATGTGCAAAACTGTTTGAAAATATATTTGCGTCTTCACAGTTTCATGTTTCTTCAACTTTACGGCATCATCTGGGATTATTCTCTCACCAAATTATCCAGAGGAATATGGGAACAACATGAACTGTGTCTGGTTGATTATCTCGGAGCCAGGAAGTCGAATTCACCTAATCTTTAATGATTTTGATGTGGAGCCTCAATTTGACTTTCTTGCGGTCAAGGATGATGGCATTTCTGACATAACTGTCCTGGGTACTTTTTCTGGCAATGAAGTGCCTTCCCAGCTGGCCAGCAGTGGACATATAGTTCGCTTGGAATTTCAGTCCGACCATTCCACTACTGGCAGAGGGTTCAACATCACTTACACCAGTAAGTACGCCCACACAGTCAACACATCCAAGTTCCCATTTTACTCACATGTTCCCATTTTGCTTATATGTATGTGAAGCTGCATTTCACGGCTGATACTTCAGAAGTTTTATGATCATTACGAAAATGAGAGTAGTAAAATTATATAGTGTTATCCTGAAAACTTAAAAACAAATGCATCACTGTATTTAGATTGGTGGTGTCATCACTCCTAAACTAAGGAGCTGGATCTCCTCTCTCTTTCATCTCCTTACATCTCTTTCTCTGTGGTTTTCCATTTATCCATCCATCCATTCATCCATCCATCATTCCATCCATCCATGCACCCACCTAACCATTATTCCATTTATTCTTCCATCCACCCATCCATCCATCCATCCATCTGTATCCTTTCATTCATCCATCCCTCATTTCATCCATCCATGCGTCTATCCATCCATCCTTTCTTCCA
>NW_012109252.1:410653-412414 GCF_000951045.1 Mandrillus leucophaeus
AATAAGATTAAAAAGTTAGAAAAAACAAAAATAAATTAGGATGCTATTAAAAAAATTCAAGTGTTATAAACAATTTAAAGCAAGAGTGAGTTCTTCATTAATATCAATAAGCTAGACAAACTGTTTATGATTCTGATAAAAGGAACTAGGAAAGAAAAATGTTATAGATGTTTAGTAACATGAAAGAGAAATTATCCCTATCACAAAAATAATATAACTTTACATAAACAATGAAAACCTCACAATAGAGCAATTTTTTTATTTAAAAGCGTAGGTTATTTATTTATTCTGGAAGGATTTCTTGGATGCCAGGCACATGTTGAATATACATTGTATGGCCTCTGGGCAAAAGGTTTCTCTTTCTTTCTTTGTTCTGTTTCTAACAGGCTCATATTTCTCAATGCAGCTCAGTGGCATCATTAAAAACTCAAGCTATTTTGGGGAAAAATGACTATACATGAAAACATCAACTCTATGGCCGCAAATCTTAAAGTCTGTAGCAAATGGGTGATTTTCTAGCACAAGATAAAATACCAAAAATGACTCAAATAAAAAGGATAAAATGTGAGTAAAGTACCATGGGAAAGAATTGAAAAAAAGATTAAGGATTGAACATCGAAAAAGACACAAGTACCCTACAGGGGAGTGAGTTCTCTTTCAAGTCTAGAGAAGCTTAGTGTTGTGCGCTAGTGCAGATAATGGAAAAGACCGGCTGCCTCCTACATAACATTTCATCAAGCCAACATTACTGTAACCCAAATCAGACTGTTCTATGAAAAATAAAGCTATAGGAAAAAACGCACATGTAATCAAGAAGGTTTGTGTTTTCTTTTTGTTTTTGTTTTTAGAAATACAGTATCAGGGAGTTCATCCCTGTAATTTAAATTATTTAAAAAATAAAAAGAAAGCAAAGAAGAAATTGCTTTCTAAACCCCTCATCCATATATTTGCTTTTTTTGTTATCAGCTAAGTGAATATGAACATCATTGATGTCGTTCATCAAATATTTTTGGTCTCCATCAAGTGGAATGTCTTTTCTGGAATCTTGTGGATTAAAGGAACCTTGTGATGGGTTCTGGTCCGTTAGGAATATGTGGAAGTGATGTACTCAACTTCTGGCTCAGCATCTTTGATTGCCCTCGCAAGACCTTTTCCCGTCTGCCACAGCAGCTGAAGAAGGGACCTGTGTCTCAGAGACCTAGACATGCCACATGTGTGAGAAATTCACTTCCCATTGTAGCTACTACAGTTGCAGGGCTGTTTGTTACCACAGTGTAATCTAATCCAAACTGACTAATACGAACTTATTACTTACTATTTTCTTACTTACTATCTACTTACTGAGACTATTACTTACAATTTTAGTGTAAATTTTGCTTATCGACAGGATAATTATTAAAGTGTCTATGTCATCAGGATAAAGCATTTCAGGTTCAGTGTACACTGTAAATTATAAAGTGATGGGTAAGAGTATAATAAAATAATATTAATATGTGACAAGTTAGATATATTCCAAGAAATATAAAAATCCAAAATAAAAAAATTACTAAAATAAAGGAAACTTTTGGTTTTGTATTTATATGGAAAATAAGACATAGAAATAACTCATGCAGATTTTAGAAATAGCTCAATTATCATAATTTTTTTGGAATTCTGCATCTGCCATATGTCTTTCTTATATAGTATCTTTGGATGGTTAAACATGACAAAATAAACATCATATATTTAATATATTTAATTTTGCTTAAGTTGTGTTCTTAA
>NW_012109252.1:415399-416969 GCF_000951045.1 Mandrillus leucophaeus
GAGACAGAGTCTGGCTCTGTCGCTCAGGCTGGAGTGCAGTGGTGCAATCTCAGCTCACTGTAACCTCCGCCTCCCAGATTCGAGCAATTCTTCTGCCTCAGCTGTCCTGAGTAACTAGGACTACAGACACCTGCCACCACGCCTGGCTAATTTTTGTGTTTTTAGTAGAGCGGAGCTTTCACCATGTTGGCCAGGCTGATCTTGAACTCCTGACCTCAGAGGAGAAGTAGAAACTTCTAACCAAGTCCTATTTATTGTATCATCTGGTGATACTAAATGTAAGGGAGGGCATTCTGATGTTCACCCTTTTCATACACTGTAAAAACAATTTGTGGGTGGACGAGAAGCACCACCCATGGGTGAAATATTGATACATAGAAGGGCAAGAAAACATTCTTAATAGTTGAAATTTCATTTGTATCTATTCCTATCACGTATCATAAATGTACAGTTTTTGTGTTTTATGTTGTACAAAATGTTAATAAAAGGGTAGGTTTTCATCTTTTATAAATAAGTAAATATATACACATGTGGTGCTCAAATATACAATACTAATTACAGTGCACAGTTAGTCATGGGTGCAAGTCATGTTCTAGCCAAGCATATGGCTGTGATTTGGAAGCATGAATTTTCAGGAGAAAGAAGTTTAAAGTGAACAGTACACTCTCATCTCTGTTCTGTCCTGGCCACAAGTCAAGCTGTCCCTTATGTCCTTTACTGTAATAGGCTGATTGCAGATGTGTTACAAGCTGCAGGATGAGTGTGCACCACAGCACAAACAGGGTGAGGTTAAAGGCAAAAGCCAACTATAGGTTGTTAACAAAGGAAACCCTCGGCAGAAAGAAAAAGTTAATAGGAAAAGATGTTAAAAGTCTACCTGCACGGGAAACCTAATGACTGAGTGCAGCTGAGCCTCAGAGAAGGTAGGGGACACTCTGATGGAACAGGTGGGTACCCCAATCAATGCCTCTGCTGAAAACAAATAGAAAACCAACTTTCAGAAGTAAATACATCTAGTAGGGAAAACAGTAATATAGCAATGAAGTAGTGAGTAATACGGATAGCAAACTTGATTTAAGAAATGTTTCAAGAACCTCACATCCCTTACAGAATACTCCTATTTCTTGTTTTTCTCAAAAAAATATTTTTAAAAATCAATTATATAATTGACCATAAAGTGAACCTTAACAAATTACAATAAGTTGTAGGTCACATGCCCTGTAATATTCCAATTAAGGTGGAAATATGTAATAAAAATAGAACCACAAGCAAATCTCATTGACATCAAAAGTCCACTATAATTTTACATTAAATAGAAACTCAAACCTTAATGCCTATGCTATCCCACCTGGAAGCCATGCGAACAGTACTTTCTAATAGAAACAATGTGAGACAGCAAAACCTGTGTTTCAAGGAAAATGTATATCTTTAAGTCCTCTAATGTAGAACAAAATGATCACAAAATAAAGAAATTTAATAAGATTAAAAAGTTAGAAAAAACAAAAATAAATTAGGATGCTATTAAAAAAATTCAAGTGTTATAAACAATTTAAAGCAAGAGTGAGTTCTT
>NW_012109252.1:419094-420764 GCF_000951045.1 Mandrillus leucophaeus
CTAATTCATATTTTTTCTAGCATCAAAACATGTCTAAAATAATATAAACTTTTTGCATTCTTGCATTATACATATGGCAATTTTTAAATAAAAGAAATATTTTTTCTAAAACATTTTTTTTTTACCTTGGAGTGTTTTCATGTACTTTATTTGATATCTATAAATTCACAAAGATGGTTACTAATGGCAAATAATTTTGAGAGAGAATACATAAAATCTGAAAAAAACAAAAAACAAAAAAAAACATGTGGCCAGAGACATAGTCTTAATTATGGTATGAAATATTATATGCTATTTAAAATTCCTTTAGATGTTACAGGTATGTATAATCACTTTCACTGAGCATTAGTTATATACCCTTTCAAACTTTATTTCTCCTTTGCAATTAGAAATCACTGTCACATAACCTTTCAAAAGGGTCAATGCGGTCTAATTCTATACTTATCAAATTTGATTGAAAGTTTTGTTTTGTTTCCTAACACTCACAAATTATATGTTGCATGTGGCTGTTTATTTTCATAAAATGCACACAATGGAAGTAATTAGACACATACATACATACATACACGCACCTAAGGATGTGTGTATGCATCCATTTTGAAATGTGAGGTCATTTTACATTTGCTTATCCATAGATATTTGTTAAATTCCAAATGCATGTGAACTATAGATAACTGGGCATGTACGTCGTGAAGTGGTTGGCAATTAAATAAGGTAAGTCAATTAGCACAGAGAACTCACGTATATATTACCATTACTAGAGAAAAAGAACTTTGCTTCAAGTTAATGATAAGTACATGGAGGTAGCATATATAGACCCTGCTTTCAATAAATGTACGATTTGCTTGGGAATAAGATTTGCTTTGATACTTGAAAATACTCAATCCATGAACACAGAAGAAAATTCTTGCTTTTATCCAGGGGTTGTTATGGCATATCTTTCTGTTTCATTTGATCTAATAGATATTGTGCATCTTGTTTTAGCTCCATGTGGTGGACATCTGACAGCGTCCAGCGGAGTCATTTTGCCTCCTGGATGGCCAGGGTATTATAAGGATTCTTTAAATTGTGAATGGATCATTGAAGCAAAACCAGGCCACTCTATCAAAATAACTTTCGATAGGTAAGAAAACCAAATTAGTCTTCATTTGAACTCAATGATATGTGTCTCTTCCGTATTTTTAGTAAATTGATCTTAAACCTTAAAAAGATGGCAGTTCTCTTCGGTTCCCGCAAAGGAGCACACTTTACCAGAAACAGGCTCTTACTTGTACGTTTTGTTCTTCTTCAGTGCTATCTCTAAGCCCACCCTGAGCCCCAGCTCTGGAGGTTAGTAGGGGAAGTGCCGGTCCTGGAGGACCATTCCTGAGGTCCGACCCTTGTATCTGACTCTGGGTTTTGGACCCGCACTGGAATCCATTTTGCTTGGTGTCTGATTGCACATGGAAGTCGCTCTGGGTCCCCTGGTGCCTTAGGTGCCTGCTGTGGCAGAAGAAATCAGCTCTGCTGTTCTGGTGGTGGCTGCTGGTCACTAAGGGCAGCTAGTGATGATGAGTGGGCAGTGGGGTACGGCAGCGGATCCATCACCAGCTCATCGCCTATGAGTGATACTGTCACTAGAATGTTGCTTGGCTTAGCTATTGAACAACGCATTTCAGGATCTAAAACAT
>NW_012109252.1:420814-432364 GCF_000951045.1 Mandrillus leucophaeus
CGTATTTTTAGTAAATTGATCTTAAACCTTAAAAAGATGGCAGTTCTCTTCGGTTCCCGCAAAGGAGCACACTTTACCAGAAACAGGCTCTTACTTGTACGTTTTGTTCTTCTTCAGTGCTATCTCTAAGCCCACCCTGAGCCCCAGCTCTGGAGGTTAGTAAAGGAAGTGCCGGTCCTGGAGGACCATTCCTGAGGTCCGACCCTTGTATCTGACTCTGGGTTTTGGACCCGCACTGGAATCCATTTTGCTTGGTGTCTGATTGCACATGGAAGTCGCTCTGGGTCCCCTGGTGCCTTAGGTGCCTGCTGTGGCAGAGGAAATCAGCTCTGCTGTTCTGGTGGTGGCTGCTGGTCACTAAGGGCAGCTAGTGATGATGAGTGGGCAGTGGGGTACGGCAGCGGATCCATCACCAGCTCATCGCCTATGAGTGATACTGTCACTAGAATGTTGCTTGGCTTAGCTATTGAACAACGCATTTCAGGATCTAAAACATGAGCATGCTGGGCTGTGTAGGTATTTGTTTATTTAAACATAAGCCTGCTGTTGGAGTTCGGCATAATAAGTTTTTCCCGTTTGTCTCAACACTGAAACCAAATTGATGATTAAAAACTAAAAACGCTTTGGCATGAGCCACGCGAACCAAAGGCTAGGGAGGCATCTTTGTTTAATGTTTCAAGGTTGCTCTCTGCATAGCATGGGGCTTTCTCTAACAATGACCTTCTGCTAGATTAGACTATATTCTGGATTTCAGTATCTAGAATATTATGGTGTCTCAAGATAGATGAACATCATTATATTAACATCAATACAGGAAGGTTTTCAGCAGGAGTTAACTTTCAGTAATTACATTTATTTGAAATAATTATTTTTATTTTTTTACTTGCCTCTGACAAAATAATAATAATCCCCAATAGGACAATCTCTCAGAACAAAAGAAAAAAAATGTTTGTAAATCCAACTATATTAGAGAGTGAATTACTGTGTATAATCAGTCATTTGAAAAAATATTAACTCTGTAAATATTCAGTTGATTACATTTGGTTTCTTAGTAATTTCTCCACTTTCTGGTATTGGCAGGTGGAGCTGAAGCACACCCTGACTCCCAGAAGCATATCAAATTTAAGTAATTTAGGAAAAGTAGTGATCCTATATTCTTGTCTGGAACAGTTCTTGTCTGGAACAGCTGTCTATTTTCAGTTGCCTGAAGCAAGATATTTGCTTGATTTTTCCCAATCTTGTTCATTCAATATTATTTCAGTGTGCTGTTTTGCTAAATTCCATTTGGAAATACCCAATATTTCTAATATTTTTAGACATGTGTGATCTTTACTCTGGACATAGTACATAGCTCTGAAAAGATGAATTGCATAAGGAAATGTGTTTTTCAACCATGACCAATGGACTGACACCTTCTTAAAGGATGGGATTGTGCACGCTAATTCTGAGCCCTGTGCTGATGGTGTTGCCAGACAGTGTGTGTTAGTTAGGCTGCCCCACAGCAAAGAACATCCAGAAGTTTCTGTTTCCAAGGTCACCCCGGAAATCTTCCAGCTGTTGAAATATGCACTTTGTCAGACTTTGTCAGTCCTCACTGTTACTAAAGAAACAGGATAGGACAACTTCAGTGTGACTGCATCAAAGGAGATTGCTTTCACGCTTATCCAGACTTCTTGAATTTGAACTCAAACAACTAAGAAACCAGTTTTTAGAAAAAGATTTAGAATAGTGTCATAAGACAAAGTTGGCACTATCGGATCCCAAATGTGCCAGCCTGTGTCCCTGTTCTGGTCCAGCCGTGTGATGTACAAATGGTTAGAACTAATGGAAGAATGGGGCTCAGGGTACACATTCACTAGTTGCAGGAATGTGTAATCAAGTGCCTTTGGACTAATCAGGGTGTACATAATCTAATGCATGCAGGACACAGCCCTTTGATTTCAACATCCTTTTCTGTTGCTACGTGCCACGACACTAAGATTGCTTCCCCTCTCGCAAGTTTTCTCCCCGTTCATCAGTAACATCCAGCACGGAGCGTGGGGGCTAATGGCACAGGCTTACGTGGGATCCTTTGGCTCAAAGTGACTGAGTGAGTCAGAGGCTTATGATGCTTAAGCTGCTCCCTGAGAGCAAAGTCAGGCACTCAGAAACCGGGTTAGCTCTTGGAGGACGAGATGGGCCCATTTAGAAAATTATCTCAGTGCCTGGAGTGGTACCTACATTGCATCAAAGGGGACCCAGGTGGCTGCAACTTTATATGTAATCTCGGGCCAGATTTTCTGGAAGCGTAAGAAAACCTAAGCACTTTTTGGAAGCTGTTCTAACTTTTTCAAGCTATTAAAGTATCCTTTCATGTCTGAAATGGCAACATACCTAGGGTTATTCTAATGTCTTAAAAGACATAATGCAATTTAAAAAGGCACAGGATTTTTTTTTTCATGAAAGATATTTAAGCTATCATCACACATTTTTAATGATCTTCCTTTAAGAGACCATTTCATTCTAGTGTGCCCATTTTCAGATGTCTATAGCTATGTTAAATAGGGAATGCCAAAAAATAGTTTAAACTATGTAATTGAGTTTTTACTATTTGAGAATAATCTATCTATCTATCTGTCTATCTATCAATCATCTAAGAAAACTAATCTGGTTCATGATTTTTTGTTTAAGCTGCATGAAAACCTCCTCTTGTGTTTGTCATGTTGTAAGACAGAATATTAAATAAGAAGAGAAAGGGATTTAAGCTGTGTCATCTCATCAAGAAAAGAACGTACTATTCTTATATATGTCCCGAAGTTCTAAACATATGTAATTTCAACCATTTTCTTTACATTAACGTACACGGGTTTCTGATTAAGGAATGAGGATGTCAGGAGCATGTCTGTAAGCTGACAGCTCTGCATGTCTTTTCTAATGGGATGTACATATTTGCAGATTTCAGACAGAAGTCAATTATGACACCTTGGAGGTCAGAGACGGGCCAGCCAGTTCATCCCCGCTGATCGGCGAGTACCACGGCACCCAGGCACCCCAGTTTCTCATCAGCACCGGGAATTTCATGTACCTGCTCTTCACCACTGACAACAGCCGCTCCAGCATCGGCTTCCTCATCCACTATGAGAGTGAGTTGCACCTTCCCTTGACAGCCTGGCCAGGCAGCATGCATGGGAAAACTGAAAATCTGAGTTCTTATTTCCAGCCTGCAGATGACTGTGTTGATTTACTAATCCTGCTTGACTCTGGCAAAACCATACTATGCAATTTTAAGAACCTTCTCTTATTCATAAGAGAGCATCTTGGAGTTATTGCCTTTTAACTCTCAAAAATATGTATCCATCGCCTAGGATAAGGTAAAATAATAAAGACAATGAAATGGGTTCATCTTTAGCATCAAGTAATAATATACTTTTATTATTAGAAAATATACTTTCTGACCAAAAGCCTTATAGGATTTATTACTAAAATTATGTTAACCTGGGCAATGGAGAAAAGGATCCTTGCTAGAAAAACAGAGTTAGGTGAATTTGTGGTACCAAATCTGTGAGTACAGATAGACACGTTTCACAGGGTGCAAGTCAGGTAATGAAGAGAGGAGAAGGAATTAAAACCCGCTGAACCTTACCAAATTCCAAACAATTGTTAACAGTGTTTCCACAAGCATGAATAATACTTTAAAACAATTGTTAAACATATTTTAAAACAAATGTCAAAATATTATAATGGAATGTATTTTGCAAGACAGTTCAAACTTCCACATGGAAAGTATTCCATCCCTTTTTTGTTTCCTGAAGTCAAAGTTTTAGCCTCTGAAATGATGAGATTAAGTAATTGTATTATTTTATAATAATGTTTATGCAAATATACTTCTGAAATCTAGCTGATGGGAATCCCCCCTAGGAATACATTTTTAACGTTAGCCAATTAATGCAAAAGAAAGCAAAGCAGCTGTTACTGTTTTCTCTGTCTGAAAACACTTCCCTCAAAGAGCAGCATGGAAAACGGGAGACTGAGTGCAATTACTATTGGCCCGGAAGGAATCAAACCTTTATTTCGCCAAAGTTTTATGGTTGTTCTTTTTCAAAACTTTATCTCAAAATAAGCACTATTAGTTCTAAAGATGTTTTTAAAACGTATATATACCCACACATATGATTTTACAAATGCGTGCATAGAATCATATCTACTATGCTGGGTTTCCAATCTCCTTTTATTCTTTTTCTTGCCTTCCATTCCCCACATCGCCTCCTGTTACTCTTGTTAACCTCTCCCTGAGCCCTGCTCCAGCACATTTAAATTAATAAACCTTTATGCACATTTATCTGTTTTACATACTCATATAATTATACACAAACATGCATATGCATGTATATCTTAAGATTGTGTATGCTTTCAGATAAAAATATTCTAATAGAAGGAAAATTGCTTATTAATGACTTAATGATGAATTTCAAATTTAACTCAGAGTTATTCCTCTTCATATATATAGATATACAACATTTGTTCCAAAGTGACATATTTTGAAACTTAAAGTAAAATTTAAGAACCAGAAAATTTTACGTTTTGTTTCTTTAAAATATCCATTCAAGTTGCCACTTTTCTTTGGAGTAACAATATGTGTAAACATGGCAGTGATCTGAATTTGTAAGACTCCTAATAAGCCTTGTATTTTCTCATCCTCACACCCTCCCGCTAACTTTTTCTAAACCAGAATTTCTTGGTTCTTAGATATATAGTGCATGAAACTTCAGAGAAATAATTATTTTCAGGCATTGACAAATATTAGGACAGTTTTCCGTTCTTTTCATCTCTATTTGTGTAGCTGTAGATGACTTTGCTTTTTCTAGTTCCATTTGAGAGAATGTGTTCCAAAAGCTAAATGAAGGCAGCAGAAACTAATTTCATTTGTTTATCCAAGTCATTTAAATAAATGGCTTCTTCTTTTTTCTCTTTCTGGAAAATCAGGGAATGATAAAAAGCCTATTTACAAACTTCTATTTAGCTTGTCATCCTCACTAATATACTAATAATAACATTTTATTAATATAAAATATAGAATACACATTATATTATACCATAATATAATAATTTAATATGTAAATAGTCCTGACAATGATTTTTATAATCTTAAAAGAATGACTACCCTAAGTTTTGGAATTCTTTTCATTTATGCTGTGTTTAAAAGTAGAGTGCAGGCCCCATAAGGCATCCTTCCATCACCTGGAGTACCTCTCAGAGAGTAATGCTCTTTGCCATTTTTCTTTCTCTGCATCACCAAAAAGAAGAAAACTGTCACCAAGATGATGCCTGTTTAGTACAGTGATAATTGTGTGAGAGTCGTAAAGTTCTGACCTGCTGCAGAGTCTAGCGTTCCTTCTCCTTCCCACCTTGTTGGAAATCTCAGGAGGTAGCTCTATGGTCACAGAAGTGACTGGAGGCCTCACCTAGCGAGTGAAGACAGGAAATTGTCATGTGTGGAACTTTCCAGCACCGTGACTCAAAAGGCTCACTGCTCTAAACACACATCCAGACTTGCGTATGGTGAGCTTCCAGAAGGCTCTCGAAGGTTTGCCATCTATTCCCCTGACTTAAGGGAGAAACAGGACCTCAGAGGGATGTGATGCTGAACCTTGACTTGGGATCACTTCTTATTTATGTATCCGTCGCTATGTATTTGAAGAGACATATGGAAATATGCAGAAGTGAATGAGGTGCAGGACATGGCTTTTTGTTTGCTTGTCGTAAGAAAATGAGTCAGGAAAGGCCTGGGGTTTTATGAGTGCTTATCACCGGCGCTGCACCTAACAGTTACCTGCGGGGCTTTAAAATAAAACTGGTGCCTGAGCAGCAGCTCAGATGTTCCGGTTGCTATTTCTGTGGGTGGCGTAGAGATCTGAGTGCTTTCAGAGGCTCGCCACCCGCTCAGAGGGTGTCCCCATTTACCCGGCGCTGAAGCAGCAGGTTTCTTCAAACATCATAGTTTGCTAACACATCCCTGGGAGCTTAGTAAATTGTAGAGCCCCAAGCCGAGATTCCAAATATTGTCATTCAGGGAGCTCGTGATGAAGATCAGCATCCTGAGCTTTTAATCAAGTCCTCGAGGTGATTCTGAATGAGGTGAAGGCAGACGCAGATCCCGGCCCAGGGAGAGAGAGAACCCGCAGGCAGGCAGGAGGGAAGGGGCCAAGGCCAGCAGAGGTCACGGAGGGATAAAAGAACCAATGAGTCCAGCAAGAAAAACAGAGACAGAGAAAAAGTGGCAAGCCTGGAAGAGACAAATGCTACCAACCCCTTCATCCACGTAATGCCGTCTAGCACCCTTCCACAAAATAGGTTCTGAAGCCAAGATGCAGGCACTAGAACATGATTACACTCACTCATCCAACACATTCTTTAAAAGTGGGTTGCCTGTGACCCAGGAATGATTTATATCAAGCTCTTTATTCCTCTTAAAAACAAGAATATTGTTCATCTCTTTTGTGATTCGTCATAACTATTTCACATTGTAAACACTCCTTGCTTTGTGAAGTTATTAATGACACTTCTTCATGCCCAAAGAGGCCCGTGGCAAAGCTCTCTACAGACAAAATGTGTTGCAGAAATTACAGCCGCAGGTACTCGAGGCTGCCTTATATTTGCAGCAGTGCCGCAAGGCAATGTGAGCTACTGTAAACAGCATTCACTCCAGAAGGCCTTTCTGAACTGTGTGACGGAAATGTTGAAGTCATTTTTTGAGACTTTTCTAAAGGCATACCTAGAATTGTAGTTCTGCTTCATGCACTCAGTCTTAGGAATCATCTCGTATGTTAGTGTCCAGCGACAGCCTAGCCGATCTTTACGAGGAATGTGGCACAGTGTCTATATGTAATAGTGATTGCATTCTCGCTCCAGCACGATCATCTGCTTGTTTGTTGATCTTTGAATCACCGCTTTGGGATAGTCATAATTTTGTAAGAAATTGGAAAATAAATGGAATTCTCAAGGGTATGGAGGTTTTCCATTTAATTTCAGAGCTTTTTTTGAAAATGCTGTCAAAAATGTCTTGTTAATAATCTCTGAAGGCAGAAGAAAGATTCATCACATGTAAATGTACATACTCTACTGTCTGATTCATCTATCGTGTTATTAATGGAAGAAACATTGTGATAAAGAAGTATATTTAGTGGTTTATATGTGCACGCACAACATACCAATTGGTTTGCTGAGATTCAGTGACTTTTTATATGATCAGAAAAGGAAAGGAAAGTGGTCAGGATATAATGGTACCGGACGCAATACAAGGGTATCTATAACAAGCACATGCACGCTAACACCCACAAGCACACACTTGCATGTGTACATGAGAAAGAGAGAAAGGAGAAAAGCAGGCAAAGGGTCAGTTTTCAGTATCAGTAAATAATGTAACATGACCAGTTTGCTTAATTTCTTGGCTCACTGACTTTATTGACTGTGACTTTTCAACCTCTATTTTAAAACCTCTTGGAGGCTATGAGAAGTGACATCTCTAAGCTTGGCATATGAAATGTGCTCAAGAAATGTTCATTCCTACCTTGGGCTAGAACTTTTATAAAAACTGATGATTCTGGCAGAACCCTGCTCTTATCAAATGTACCTCCATATGAGCTGCACACGGATTATTTGCGAAGTAATCAACTCCCTTTATTCCTTAAGTAGCAAATGTATTCAGTCACTTATGTTGCAAAGGCCAATTGAAAAAAAAAATACTGTTTATATCTATTTGTGTCAAAAATTCATAGTTGCTTTAAGGTTCAAGTAAGAAGGAGTGGGAACAGACTCTGAATATAGACATCATTTAAACAGAGTCCAGTGGTCCGTATTTCTCTTTGTGCTGTCAGGCAGGAACAGGAAGGGAAAGAAAATGCTCCAAATATTACTCAGAAGGACTTGGTCCTGCCTTTCCCACAAGGTAAATTGGCTACCTGCGTCCACAGACTGATCTTAGTATATTAGAAATGTCTTGTCCCATTGGAGAGAAATCACCTGCTATGAAATTCCATAAGTTCTTCCCCCTCCCCCCCCCCGCCCCAAGTATCTGGAGTATCTGGGACTACAGGCATGCACCACCACACCTGGCTAATTTTTGATGGGGTTTCACCATGTTGGTCAGGCTGATCTTGAACTCCTGACCTCGTGATCCACCTGCCTCGGCCTCCCAAAGTGCTGGGATTACAGGCATGAGCCACTGCGCCCAGCCAAATTCCAGATGTTCTTTCCCACCATTTTCTTGTTTCGGGGTTCTTCTACGTGGCCAGTTTCAGTTGAACTGGAGATCAAATGTAGTGTCATAATTCTACCACTCAACAGTCCTGCTCTCCTGGACTCTCCATTCAAACAATTTGTCATGCAAAAGAGAACAATGCCTGCATATTTGAAAACTCACTATTGGTGCCATTATTACATAAAAATGAATGAAAATATAATGGCATAATATCAGAACTAAGCATCAATTGTGACCTTAAAAGTTTATTCAGTTTTAAATGTAAATAATTCAACATTTAAATTCTATGTTTTTATTTCTACCACAGTTTTTCTCTTTTCACTGTAAATTTTGTGTGAGAAAAGTTTTGTTTATGGTTTATAAATTTCATTATTGAAACCATTAATATATAATTCTCACTTATTCTGAGATAATAATTTCTATTACTGTTTTGCTGCAATGGTGCATACACTGTTGTTTAGTGACCATAGAAAGCCTTTTGAAAAAACGAAATTATTTAGTTAACTTTTTTTTTTCTCTTTCCCCAGAAACCTAGAGATTAATGCACTTCTTCAGCAGAGCTTCTTCTTTTGAGGGAATTCTTGTCTTGATTTTGATCTTGATGCTAGGAGCTGGAGGTCATTATCCTTAGCAAACTAATGCAGCAACAGAAAACCAAATGCCACATGTTCTCACTTATAAGTGGGAGCTAAATGATGAAAACACATGGACACATAGAGGGAACAACACACACTGGGGCCTTTCAGGGGGTGGAGGGTGGGAGGAGGGAGTGGATCAGGAAAAACAACTGATGGACACTAGGCTTAATCCTTGGGTGAGGAAATAATCTGTACAACCAACCCCCGTGACAGAAGTTTACCGATGTAACAAACCTGTGCATGTACCCCTGAACTTAAATAAAAGTCAACAACAACAACAACAAATCATTCACCCGGCATTGGGTACCGTGTGTGCATTCAGAGTCAGGAATGCATAAAGTTTGTGGGGGTGTCATGGAAGAAGTCACAAACAATGCCTCTGAAAGTGAGTGTGTGTGTGTGTGTGTGTGTACATGTGTGCGGTGTGTATGTAGAGAGAGGGAGGGAGGAGCAGCAGGGGGCAGGTAATATATTTCTAGCCAGATGATAGCCACGTTGCCTCTGGCAGAATAAAAGCTCCTCCAGAGCTGGAAGGCGGCTTTCGGGCCGTGCTGCCCATCAGCCAGGACAGTTACATCCTGTCGTTTAGGGTAATAGACATGTGTTAGTGTTCAGAAAATGTGTTAGAATCACAGTTTAAGAAAAAGTTGTTGGGGTCAGACCCCAGTTATAGCACTCAAATTTTGGGAAAAAAAAAAATATATGCAATGATCAGAAACAATATCCCAAAGATCACTTTTAGAGACTAAACAGTCTTTAAATTGAAAATATTTTAAGATTTTTAATTCACAGTTCAGATATTAATTCCAATGTTCTCACACTTACTGAGAGGTGACACAGCAATAACAAGAGCTTTTTATTTCTTCGCATATGTAAACATTACAATGATATTTTTCCCCTTATTCTCATTTTCCTTAGCTCTTAAAATATATGGTTTTCTAAAAAGAAAGAGAAATGAGAAATGTGAGAGGAGAAAAGAAATTCTCATAATGACATGATTGTAATTACTTCATGCACATTCATTTTTCACATCGTTTAGCAAAGGCTAATAGTAGCTATCTTGAAAGCAGCTGACTTAAATTAAAATTTGAAAATTGCATGGATTTATGGAATGCAACCTTAGAAAAATAACACTAGCACAGTTTTTAATTGCATTATCTGTGTATATGTTTGGGTGTATGTATGCATATATTTGAAAGTTAAACTGCCATAATCTAACTGGAATATATAAATATAGACATATATATTTCTGTATTTAATTCATATATATGAGACAGGGAGAGCAGTGAAAATAGAGAACAGGAAAAACTTAGACTTTATTTAGTGCAATTCATTGATTTTCCAAGAAGAAAAGTAAAATTCAGAGCAGTTAGTTAATTATTCAGGGTTGTTATATGTAGATAACATCTGGTAAACAGCACAACAATAGAAATCTCCCTTTTAAAAAACAAGGTCAAATGTTTGAAAATGCATTGGCTTTTATGTCCCTTCATTGTTGGATTCACTTGCATAATGTTTCAGGTCTGATTATTTCTGAGACTATTTCATAGTCGATGGCGTGGGTCTCTATTGTTTTCAGTCCTCATCGACTGCATTCGTTCTGTGCATCCAGGTGTGACGCTAGAGTCAGACTCCTGTCTGGACCCGGGCATCCCTGTGAACGGCCATCGCCACGGCAGCGACTTTGGCATCAGATCCACAGTAACGTTCAGCTGTGACCCGGGATACACACTAAGTGACGACGAGCCCCTCGTCTGTGAGAGGAACCACCAGTGGAACCACGCCTTGCCCAGCTGCGACGGTAGGTGGAGCTCAGTGAGGCAGTGCATCAGGAGGGTGTGCGGAGACAGCGTATATGTCTAAGTAGCTCAGTGGTGTGTGCATTTCAGGGGGTTGTACCATATGACTGGCGTGACTTCCCTCTGAAAAGTTGTATACCGTCGTCGTATCATTCCTGATCACTTGAAGTTGTATCTACTAGATAGAACAACTGTCCTTCAACTTTATCTTCAAACGATCAAACAGAGAGAGCTTCGTTCTGCACCTGTGTTTTACATACGGTATTTATTGACACTGGCTTGTGGGGCAATAGAGTCGCCACACATATCCTAGGATGTCGGACCGGGTTTTCTCCTGACATACGTCCAGGTGTCATACTTCCTCTCAGTCTACACTGCGGGTCTTAGTTCCCTTGCACCGAATCTGTAGTGGAGCCTTCTCCTGAGAGTTCTCCTTCTGAGCACGAAGGCTCTCAGGAGACCTTCGGCGGCTTTTTATGGTAACAGCCACTCTTCTTGCCCTACACAAATCTTCTCTTGGGAATCTCAAGACAAATAACGTTCCTGATTATTTTGTGTTATTGTAGTGCTCCACTTTATACTATGCAGTGTGTAGTTATAATAACAGTAGGTAAATATGTTCCTTGTAATCATTTGTAAAAAAAAAACTTGGGGTGTTTTGCCTTTGGCCGTGAATGTAACTCCATGATAACATTGTTTCTATGGAAAATAGCATTCCAAGAAACATTGTTTCTATGGAAAACAGTGTTCAAAACACATCGTTTTTATGGAAAAAGCAAAAATATGTCATTCACATCTTCAGTACTTTTCATAGACAAAAGTATTTCCTTTCAAACATGATGCATGCATTCATTAAACACCTTGACTTCTTTAAAAT
>NW_012109252.1:434434-435650 GCF_000951045.1 Mandrillus leucophaeus
CACATGTGCCTTCCATATGAAACACATATGCATATTCCATATGAAACACATGTGCATTCCATATGAAACACATGTGCATTCCATATGAAACACATATGCGCATTCCATATGAAACACATGTGCATTCCATGTGAAACACATGTGCATTCCATATGAAACACATGTGCATTCCATATGAAACACGTATGCATTCCATATGAAACACATGTGCATTCCATATGAAACACATGTGAAGAATACCTCAATAAATGGGAATGCATACACTATGTTTTAGAAGAGAAGAACAGAATTTAAACGTACAAATTTTCTACAAGTTCTGAAGTCAATAAAATCTAATTAAAATAAATTGGGATTTTAATAGCAATTTACAAATATTTAAAAATTAATTTGGAAGAGAAATGCCCCAAATGGATAAGAAATATATTTTTAAGAATAATAAGGAAGGACTGTCTCATGTTATATCAGCGCATATGAAAAACTAATGTGGAATTGGTATGGAAATACACAAATATATCAGTGCAATAGCATAGGGATTCTAGTAACAGATCTTTGTCTGTACAGAAACTTAATTTATGATAAAATTATTCCATTTTGTGGAAAAGGAATATCCTATTAACACATAATGTTGCTCAAATTGGATACCTGATTTGGTTTAAAAATGTTTAAAAATGTATACAAAATAAGTTACACATTGATTCAAGATATAAAGATTCAAAACTTAAAATTATGTGAAAATATAGAATATCTGTCAGACAACCATTTTTAAAAGATGTCTATATTTATTTATTTGTACAGGTATAAGTCTGTAGCTCAGTGCATTTCACACAGTAAACATGTACCTGTCAGCTCAAGACCGTGTAGGTCACTAAATGAACTTTTCCAGGACTCCACACTTCCCTTTCACAGCCTCTCCCAGTCGCTGCCTCCCAGGGTTGAACCTTAATTGTCTGGCACTTGTGGTTATGTAAATAAATAAAATTATCCAGGGAGGTTACTCTTTGTCCAGCAACTTTCCTCGAACCTTAAGTTTGTGGGGTCCATGCATGTTACAGCACTTAGCTGTGTTTCGCTGCTTCTCATCATCTAATGTTATTGCACAAACATATCAACATTTTTTTTCATTCTACTGTTTGCTGCCACTTCAGTTGTTCTGAGCACATTTTTGTATATTTATTGGACATTGATGTATCATCTCTTATAAAGCATCTGTTTCTTT
>NW_012109252.1:438550-440807 GCF_000951045.1 Mandrillus leucophaeus
TATCATTCCTGATCACTTGAAGTTGTATCTACTAGATAGAACAACTGTCCTTCAACTTTATCTTCAAACGATCAAACAGAGAGAGCTTCGTTCTGCACCTGTGTTTTACATACGGTATTTATTGACACTGGCTTGTGGGGCAATAGAGTCGCCACACATATCCTAGGATGTCGGACCGGGTTTTCTCCTGACATACGTCCAGGTGTCATACTTCCTCTCAATCTACACTGCGGGTCTTAGTTCCCTTGCACCGAATCTGTAGTGGAGCCTTCTCCTGAGAGTTCTCCTTCTGAGCACGAAGGCTCTCAGGAGACCTTCGGCGGCTTTTTATGGTAACAGCCACTCTTCTTGCCCTACACAAATCTTCTCTTGGGAATCTCAAGACAAATAACGTTCCTGATTATTTTGTGTTATTGCAGTGCTCCACTTTATACTATGCAGTGTGTAGTTATAATAACAGTAGGTAAATATGTTCCTTGTAATCATTTGTAAAAAAAAAACTTGGGGTGTTTTGCCTTTGGCCGTGAATGTAACTCCATGATAACATTGTTTCTATGGAAAATAGCATTCCAAGAAACATTGTTTCTATGGAAAACAGTGTTCAAAACACATCGTTTTTATGGAAAAAGCAAAAATATGTCATTCACATCTTCAGTACTTTTCATAGACAAAAGTATTTCCTTTCAAACATGATGCATGCATTCATTAAACACCTTGACTTCTTTAAAATCAGCACCCAAAATAACAGGGTTTATGGTATCTTTCTGCTTAGCTGCAGTTCACTCAAAATCTTTGACCTTTGTCAGCAAAGCACGAACCCACACAGAACTGGCAAGGTGGCAGAGACCACAAAGTGCAGGTGGACAGCACAGAGCGGCTGGAGCCCTCTCAGGAAGTGTGGGAAGTGTGCGAACCAGCTGGAACCAGTGGAAATGCTGCACTCTGGGCAGGAATAGGTGGGGGTCGAGTTCGGGGTCTGTGGGGTCACAGGAGCAGGCTCAGAAGGAAGTGCAGCCGGACATGAGTCACTGGCCAAGCAACGCAGGGGTGAGCCCCCCAGGTAAAGGTGCTTTCTGCTAAGTTTCTGAATAAAGATGCGAAAGGGCTCCTTTTTTGTGCAGATGAGCTGAGGCATTTTTCTTTCCTGCTATTGGTTATAATGCTAATACATCAACTCTGTTTGCCTAGGGAATATGGTGTAAGCACCAAGGTAATTTAGACATTGTATTGACATCATTTTGCCACTTCCCAGTCTTAAGTGAGCTAAAAATTACTGTTGCAGCAGGAAAGACTGTAAGAATTTAGATAGTTGCTAAAATGTGCATTCTTAACTCCTCTTCTATTTCACGACAATCACAGACAGTGGCAGAAATTACCTAGTGCTTTTTTCTTTCCTCTCATATATGAATCTGCAACGTGGACTATGGGTACCCAGCCCGGCATTTCCCCACAGGTGAATTCTGTGGCCAACAGCGTCTTATCCAAGCAGATGAAGGAGGTGAAAACCTGTGAACAGTGGTTATGCCTAAATTTTTCTGGAAAGACATGTCTCATCATTTTCATTTTTTTACGTTAAACTTTAAGTAAACTCTGAAATCAATATTTAACAATAAACTCTAAAATATTATATCGCTTTCATAAATATACAGATAACCATCATATAAGTGAATTTGCCTATAGAAAACACCATAGTTAATGGTAAACTAGTATAAAAAGTCCCTTAAAAGTCAAGAACAGGATAAACTCCTTGGTTTTAGAACTGTTGTGCACCATTGCTCAGAAGATCCTAACAAATGCAAAAATATATGAAAATGATATGAATTATAAATATTATAAAGAGAAGATAGCTGACTTTTAGCAATAATCAGTTCAGTAGGTGGCTGCATTCAGGATTACATGTCAATAGATTTCCGCATAGGATATAACTTATTTGAAATATAATAAAAACATGTAGGGTAAAAGAAAAACACAAAAAATTATCCAGGACTAATATATCTAGCAAGAAATGTGAAGGCCTATATACATACATACATATATATACATATATACATACGTATGCATTCATAGATATGTACATATGTGCATATATATGTATATGCCTTAACATTTCTATTTATATATTTAATTGCAAAATTCATATGAAATTTATTAAATATATGTTTACAATTAAATATATAAATGAAAATGTAATATCATCGGTATTCTTTTGTATTCAGTTATGAACTTCATATGCATATGCATTCCATATGAAACACAT
>NW_012109252.1:440892-442407 GCF_000951045.1 Mandrillus leucophaeus
TGCATTCCATATGAAACACATGTGCATTCCATATGAAACACATATGCATATTCCATATGAAACACATGTGCATTCCATATGAAACACATATGCATTCCATATGAAACACATATGCATTCCATATGAAACACATGTGCCTTCCATATGAAACACATGTGAAGAATACCTTAATGAATGGGAATGCATACACTATGTTTTAGAAGAGAAGAACAGAATTTAAACGTACAAATTTTCTACAAGTTCTAAAGTCAATAAAATCTAATTAAAATAAATTGGGATTTTAATAGCAATTTACAAATATTTAAAAATTAATTTGGAAGAGAAATGCCCCAAATGGATGAGAAATATATTTTTAAGAATAATAAGGAAGGACTGTCCCATGTTATATCAGCGCATATGAAAAACCAATGATAAACCAAACAATGTGGAATTGGTATGGAAATACACAAATATATCAGTGCAGTAGCATAGGGATTCTAGCAACAGATCTTTGTACGGAAACTTAATTTATGATAAAATTATTCCATTTTGTGGAAAAGGAATATCCTATTAACACATAATGTTGCTCAAATTGGATACCTGATTTGGTTTTAAAATGTTTAAAAATGTATACAAAATAAGTTACACATTGATTCAAGATATAAAGATTCAAAACTTAAAATTATGTGAAAATATAGAATATCTGTCAGACAACCATTTTTAAAAGATGTCTATATTTATTTATTTGTACAGGTATAAGTCTGTGGCTCAGTGCATTTCACACCGTAAACATGTACCTGTCAGCTCAAGACCATGTAGGTCACTAAATGAACTTTTCCAGGACTCCACACTTCCCTTTCACAGCCTCTCCCAGTCGCTGCCTCCCAGGGTTGAACCTTAATTGTCTGGCACTTGTGGTTATGTAAATAAATGAAATTATCCAGGGAGGTTACTCTTTGTCCAGCAACTTTCCTCGAACCTTAAGTTTGTGGGGTCCATGCATATTACGGCACTTAGCTGTGTTTCGCTGCTTCTCATCATCTAATATTATTGCACAAACATATCAACATTTTTTTTTTCATTCTACTGTTTGCTGCCACTTCAGTTGTTCTGAGCACATTTTTGTATATTTATTGGACATTGATGTATCATCTCTTATAAAGCATCTGTTTCTTTGCTTCCATTTCTATTGGGTCGCATGCCTTTATCTTACTGAATTATAGGTGTTGTGTAAATATTTAGCTACAGTTCCTTTGATCTATGCATTATAAATCTTTTATTCTGGAGTTGTTCTTCTCCTTCTCTTATTGGTATCTTCTTGATGAATAGAAGTTTTTAATTTTAAAATAGTCCCATGTTTCGCTGTTGTCATTTGTGCATGTTTCAGAAGGCTTGCCTCCACTCAGAGTAATGAAGATGTTCTATTGTTTTCCACTAAAAACTTTAAACATTTTAACAGCTTTATCAAGGTATGTCTGAAATGCAGTAAACTGCATATGTTGAATGTGAACAATTTGATGTGATTTGGGATACATA
>NW_012109252.1:443252-448349 GCF_000951045.1 Mandrillus leucophaeus
AAAAATATTCCAGTGCTGACTAGGAATCAGAAGAATGCAAGTAAATCATAACTTTGCTTTCCTGCTGGAGTGCAGTGACAGGATCTCAGCTCAG
Source organism: Mandrillus leucophaeus (assembly GCF_000951045.1). Lineage (NCBI taxonomy): Eukaryota > Metazoa > Chordata > Mammalia > Primates > Cercopithecidae > Mandrillus > Mandrillus leucophaeus. The sequence goes on from NW_012109252.1 coordinate 443,347, forward strand.
TACAACCTCCGCCTCCCAGGTTCAAGGGATTCTCCTGCCTCAGCCTCCCTAGTACTTGGGATTATAGGCACCTACCACCACACCCAGCTAATTTTTGTATTTTTTAGGAGAGACAGGGTTTCGCCATGTTGGTCAGATTGGTCTGGAACTCCTGACCTCAGGTGATCTGCCTGCCTCGGCCTCCCAAAGTGCTGGGATTATAGGTATGAGCCACCGCGCCCAGCCTGATACACTCTTTTTGAAGGAAAAAATAAGAAATGATAGAAAAATGTATGTTGTGTATATGCATATACTGTATAGATATATGTAATTGCAGGTACACACAGTGTTGCATAGAAATTGACTGAAAGTAGACATTCTAAAACTGTAATTCTCATGCTCACCTCTTCAGAGATAACTCGGCTGTAGCGTGGGTGCAGTGAGAGTTTTGATTTTTCACTCTACAGCTTTTGGTATTATTTGAATTTATATTAGTTTTATTTTTGTAATTAGAACTCTAGTAATGAAAAGTAAATAAACTACATGTGTCTGTAGGATTCTTAGTGTCAGAAAGATGATAACTCCTGGCTACTTATAATTTTGTAAAACTCAAGGATGTCATACAGACTATGTAAATATTTGTCATATTTTTGGGTTCTATATTAAAAATATTTGCAATAAGAATGATAACCCTTAAAATAATCCAGTCTTCTTCTTGTGAAACTGAACTTGAATCGGTTTGATATTTTGTTAAATTACTCACCCTAAATTTGCAATAGAATAAGTTAATCGTATCCATAATTTTACCTGAATGTTTACATGCCATGGAAACGCATACGGCTTTCTTGGATGATACTGTGCCTTTTTAATAATTTATTTTTGTTAATTTGGGCTATAGACAAAAATAGAATTTTAAAATGGCGTGTGTGTAAGCTGCTCTCTTTTTTATTTTCGTGTGGGGTAGATCTGTTGAACAAGTACCCACAAGGGACTTGTCAAGTTGTTTTACTCGCAGACTGTTTAGTCATAGCTGTAAGGATTGAAAAGTTGTAGCGCTCTGAATATAAGGGGATGGATGAAGGCAACTTTTCCATCATAGGACAGTCATTGAATTACCTAGGTTCTTGATCTGGTAATGAAAACTGACATACCCAAGTGAGAGACTTTGCCTGACTCATTTAAAATACGTAATTTTGATTTTAAGTGAGGTTTTTCTCAAAAGAAAACAACATGCTCACGTACCTGTGCATTCAAATATTATCCACAAATTATTCATTGAGCATTGGTAACTTACTTTTCAAAATATTTCAGTACCTAACCAAGACTATTTGCTTTTCTTTTCTTTTTCTTTTTTTTTTTTTTCCATTATACGTTAAGTTCTGGGATACACGTGCAGAACATGCAGGTTTGTTACATAGGTATACATGTGCCATGGTGGTTTGCTGCACCCATCAACCTGTCATCTACATTAGGTATTTCTCCTAATGCTATCCCTCCCCTAGCCCTGCACTCCCTAAACAGATCCCTGTGTGTGATGTTCCCCTTCCTGTGACCATGTGTTCTCATTGTTCAACTCCCACTTATGAGTGAGAACATGGTTTTTGGTTTTGTGTTCCTGTGTTCCATTAGTTTGCTGACAATGATGGTTTTGAGCTTCATCCATGTCCCTGCAAAGGACATGAACTCATCCCATTTTATGGCTGCATAGTATTCCGTGGTATATATGTGTCACATTTTCTTTACCCACTGTATCATTGATGGGCATTTGGGTTGGTTCCAAGTCCTTGCTATTGTGAACAGGGCTGCAATAAACATACGTGTGCATATGTCTTTATACTAAAATGATTTATAATCCTTTGGGTATATACCCAGTAATGAGATTGCTGGGTCAGATGGCATTTCTGGTTCTACGTCCTTGAGGAATCGCCACACTATCTTCTGCAATGGTTGAACTAATTTACACTCCCATCAACAGGGTAAAAGTGTTCCTATTTCTCCACATCCTCTCCAGCATCTGTTGTTTCCTGACTTTTTAGTGATCACCATTCTAACTGGTGGTATCTCATTGTGGTTTTGTTTTGCATTTCTCTAATGACCAGTGATGATGAACTTTTTTTCTTACATTTGTCGGCTGCCTAAATGTTTTCTTTTAAGAAGTGTCTGTTCATATCCTTTGCCCACTTTCTGATGGGGTTGTTTTTTTCTTGTAAATTTGTTTAAATTCCTTGTAGATTCTGGATATTAGCCCTTTGTCAGATTGATAGATTGAAAAATTTTTCTCCCATTGTTTAGGTTGCCTGTTCACTCTGATAATAGTTTCTTTTGCTGTGCAGGAGCTCTTTAGTTTAATTAGATCCCATTTGCAATTTTGGCTTTTATTGCCATTGTTTTTTGCTGTTTTAGTCGTGAAGTCTTTGCCCATGCCTATGTCCTGAATTGTATTGCCTAGGTTTTCTTCTAGGGTTTTTATGGTTTTAGGTCTTATGTTTAAGTCTTTAATCCATCTTTAGTTAATTTTTGTATAACGTGTAAGGAAGGGATCCAGTTTTGGTTTTCTGCATGTGGCTAGCTAGTTTTCCCAACAACATCTATTAAATAGGGAATCGTTTCCCCATTGCTTGTTTTTATCAGTTTTGTCAAAGATCAGGTGGTTGTAGATATATGGTGGTATTTCAGAGGCCTCTGTTCTGTTCCACCTTGGTCTATACATCTGTTTTGGTACCAGTACCATGCTGTTTTGGTTACTGTAGCCCTATAGTATAGTTTGAAGTCAGGTAGCATGATGCCTCCAGCTTAGTTCTTTTTGCTTAGGATTGTCTTGGCTATACGGGCTCTTTTTTGGTTCCATATAAAATTTAAAGTAGTTTTTTCTAATTCTATGAAGAAAGTCAATGGTAGTTGGATGGGGATAGTATTGAATCTCTAAATTACTTTGGGCAGTATGGCCATTTTCACAATACTAATTCTTCCTATCCATGAGCTGATTCTTCCTATCCAATCCAATACTGATTCTTCCTATCCAAAAACAAATGTTTTTCCATTTGTTTGTGTCTTCTCTTATTTTCTTGAGCAGTGGTTTGTAGTTCTCCTTGAAGAGGTCCTTCACATCCCTTCTAAGTTATTTTCCCAAACATTTTATTCTCTTTGTAGCAATTTTGAATGGGAATTCACTCATAATTTGGCTCTGTGTTTGTCTATTATTGATGTATAGGAATGCTTGTGATTTTTGCACATTGATTTTGTATCCTGAGACTTTGCTGAAGTTGCTTATCAGCTTAAGGAGATTTTGAGCTGAGAAAATGGGGTTTTCTAAATATACAATCATGTCATCTGCAAACAGAGACAATTTGACTTCCTCTTTTCCTATTTGAATACCATTTCTTTCTTCCTCTTGGCTGATTACCCTGGCCAGAACTTCCAACACTATGTTGAATAGGAGTTGTGAGAGAGGGCATCCTTGTCTTTTGCCAGTTTTCAAAGGGAATGCTTCCAGCTTTTGCCCATTCAGCATGATATTGGCTGTGGGTTTGTCATAACTAGCTATTTATTTTTGAGATACCATCCATCAATACCTAGTTTATGGAGAGTTTTTAGCATGAAAAAGTGTTGAATTTTATCAAAGGGCCTTTTCTGCATCTATTGAGATAATCATGTGGTTTTTGTCATTGGTTCTGTTTATGTGATGGATGACGTGTATTGATTTGTGTATGTTGAACCAGTCTTGCATCCCAGCGATGAATCTGACTTGATCAAGGTGGATAAGTTTTGTAATGTGCTGCTGAATTTGGTTTGCCAGTATTTTATTGAGGATTTTCACATTGGTGTTCATCAGGGATATTGGCCTGAAATTTTCTTTTTTGTTGTTGTGCCTCTGCCAGGTTTTGATATCAGGATGATGCTGGCCTCATAAAATGAGTTCGGGAGGAGTCTCTCTTTTTTTATTATTTGGAATAGTTTCAGAAGGAATGGTGCCAACTCCTCTTTGTACTTCTGGTAGAATTTGGTTGTGAATCCACCTGGTCCTGGCTTCTTTTGGTTGATAGGCTGTTATTTACTGCCTCAATTTGAGAACTTGTTTTTGGTCTATTCCGGGATTTGACTTCTTCCTGGTTTAGCCAAGATTCTACTCTACCCAGCAGGTGACCTAGAAAATACAACTTCTCTATTGATGGTCTTGCTCTCTTCTTACCAACAACCAAACATATGCAATATTCAATCCCGTTCTTCATCCTTACGTATTACATTATTTAAATCATTCCCAACCTCCAAGACCAGGTCACACTCAGTCTTGATTGCCCCAGGCTGTGATAGCACTGACTTTCCTGACCTCAGTTTCTGTTAATATTCAGCTCCAGAAAGAAAGAGAGAAAAAGAGAGAGAGAGAGAGAGAGAATAACATGTATTTACAATTTATATCAAATGTATCTTAGACTTACATATTATACATACTCGATACAGTCTGTTCAGTGTGATTTTAAGCTCCCAGGGAGCAGTAACTGAGGAAAAATTCATGGAAAGTACAGCCCTCGAGCTGGGGTTTCCGTTATGGGTAGGATTTCCCGAAGTAGCTAGCATGTGAACAGGCATCCCAGGAAAAGGAAATGAACAAAATTATCAGGAGTTGATAGGTGCAGTACAGTCTAAGAATTCCTGGAGGTTTAGCAAAGTAGGGTCAATGGAAACTGAGTGGAGGATCAATAGGAGAGTGATTTAGAAGAAACAGAGTGGGGATAGACCAAATATAGCCTATAGGTTTTGCAGTACAGGAATTGAGGTGCTATAGAGATGCCAGTTATATGGGTGGCATTTTCCATAGAAAATAAAAGTACACTCAGCTTATTCATTTTGTTTCTTTATTGTCTACCGATATAAATGTATGTAAATTTGAGATTTCTACCTGTCAAAGGAATCAATAGCATGACTATAATTTGTGGCACTGGAACACATTTCAGAGTATAAAGAATTTATGGTAAAAATGTATTAATAAGCCAGGCGTGGTGGCTCATGCCTGTAATCCTAGCACA